>NW_022436984.1:6028130-6055495 GCF_009761245.1 Sapajus apella
GCAAAACTACATATTCCACTGTCTTTTATCTTTTTTTTTTTTTTTTTCAGACGGAGTTTCACTCATGTTACCCAGGCTGGAGTGCAATGGCGTGATCTTGGCTCACCGCAACCTCCGCCTCCTGGGTTCAGGCAATTCTCCTGCCTCAGCCTCCCGAGTAGCTGGGACTACAGGCGTGCGCCACCATGCCCAGCTAATTTTTGTATTTTTAGTAGAGACGGGGTTTCACCATGTTGACCAGGATGGTCTCGATCTCTTGACCTCGTGATCCACCCGTCTCGGCCTCCCAAAGTGCTGGGATTACAAGCGTGAGCCACCGCGCCCGGCCTAATGATGCATTTCTGAACAGTGGTTGAGTATGGTCTGCATAACATAACATAACACATGTATGTATATTTGGTCTGCCTTCTTTCGAATCCTACAATTATGATATTAATCTGTATCATTGCATATGGACAGTTGGTTCTTTTTCATTGGTGTTTAGGATTCTGTTGTCCAAATAAAACAAACTTTGTATACCCACTATTGGTTTTTATACCAGTGATAGACACTTGAGTTGTTTCATTGTGGACATAATAGAACTGATGGACATACTTTTGTCTTGAATATTAATGTGGAAGTTGATTCACTGCTTCATAGGGTATTCATATATTCAGCTTCAGTAAGTGAGTAATCTTTCTGCTATTGGTTTCTATTTAAACTGTGGAGTCAAATACGCAGATTATTGATCTTGCAAAATTTGTTTAGGATTGTAGAGGGTCAAATTCTATAAATATTCCATGCATACTTAATAATGTTAACTCTGCACTTGTTGGTGAAGTGTTCTCTATATATCCTTTTGGTCAAGTTTGCTAATTGTGTTCTTCAAATTCTCTATCTTTATTGGTTATTTTACCTGTTTGTTTTTTTAGTTAATGAGGCCACTATGTTAAAAAACTGTAGATTTATTTTTTGTCATCGATTTTTACACATTTCGAGACCATCATATAAATTTAGAATGGTTGTGTCTTTCTTGGGAATTCTTTGATCATTATGAGTTATTTTTTTTTTTGTTATTTTTTGAGATGGGGTTTTTGCTCTGTGGCCCAGGCTGGTCTTGGGCTCGAATGATCCTCCTGCCCCTCTTTTGCAAGTAACTGGGATTGCAGGCATACACCCCTGCACCTGGCTTGAGTTATGTTTTTATCTTAAGTTTGCCTTTCTCCTAGTATTTACCTTGTCTGATGTTTACTTAGCTAATACTAGCCTTCTTTGGCTGCTGTTGTATAGTATATGTTTTCCCATCTTTTTACTTTCAACTTTCCAGTTTTCTTTATGTTTTAGATATACTTTTTGTAAGTGGCATGTAGTTGAATTTATTAAAAATTCAACTTGGTATTTTTGTCTTTCAGTGGGAGAATTTATTTTAGTTACATTTAATGTAATTAGTGATATATTCCTGTTTAAGTTTACCATGATTTTTTATATGTACTGTTCGATATCTCATTGTCCTGATGGTTGGTTATATATTTATTTTTCCTCATTTTCTGTTTTTAGGATTGATTATTTTTATTGCTTATTTTTTCCATTTTTTTCCTGAACACTTCTTTTAGTAATTACATTATTGAGATCAAAGTATATACTCTTGATTCCAGAAGTATATATTAATTCCCATAATACATTAGTATAATTTTTTAATATTCAGTATTCACTTGGATTTAACTCATAATTCCATTTCCATTGCTTTTTATTCCTTTTTTGTTGAGCTTTTATCTGGTATGCTTTTTCTTAGGTCTGAAAAATACTCTTAAGATCTTTTTATTCTTAGGTACTGATGACACATTCATTTACATTTTTTGAGAAAAAATTCGAAGTTTTATGAATAATCTAATGAACAAGCAGGATAGCCATTATCCGAATTCCAATATCATTATTATTTTTTCACATTTGTCTATTTTTTTCTTTGTCGAAATACTTCAAAGCAGATCTAATAACTGATGCCATTTTTATCATACTCACCTAAATTAATTCCAATTTATTGTGAAAACAGTGTTGTAGTCAATTAAATTAACAATCAGTTTTGTGGTGTCATCTGATTTTCAATATATAATTAAACTTAATATAATGGAGAATTTGATAGGGATTCTAAGTTACTAGCTATTTTTACTAGTGATTTAAAGGTAGTCTTTCCTTGTCTTTTAGCGTACATGGTATTTGTTAGAAGTCATCTGTCAGTCTTACTGCTTTTCAAAGGTCATTTCTCAAATTTTCTGAGGTTGCCCTTCTCCTCTTTTTTTGCTTTCAGAGTTTTTGTGTGATGTTCCTACATGTGGTTTCATTTGTGTTTGTTCTGCTTCAAGTTGATAGGACTTCTTGAATCTTTAGTTGATATCTCCCTGAAGTTTGAGCTGGTATCTTCCAAAGCTTTAGAGAAATAGCCAGTTACCTCTTTAAATATTGTTTCTGCTCTATTTTATCTCCCCTCTCTCTCTCTCTCTCTGTTTTTTTTTTTTGACAGAGTCTTGATATGTTGCCCAGGCTGGAGTGCAGTGGTGTGATCTTGGGTCACTGCAACCTGCGCCTCCCCAGTAGCTGGGATTATCCCGCCAGCCTCCTGAGTAGCTGGGATTACAGGCATGCGCCACCACGCTCAGCTAATTTTTGTGTTTTTATTTATTTATTTATTTACTTACTTACTTTTTGGAGACAGAGTCTTACTCTGTTGCCCAGCCTGAAGTGTACTGTAGTGCAATGGTGGGATCTCGGCTTACCGCGACCTCCGCCTCCGGGGTTCAACCGATTTTCCTGCCTCAGCGTCCTGAGTAGCTGGGACTACAGGTGTGCGCCACTACACCCAGCTAATTTTTGCATTTTTAGTAGAGATGGTGTTTCACCATGTTGGTCAGGATGGTCTTGATCTCATGACCTCGTGATCTGCCCACTTTGCCCTCTCAAAGTGCTGGGATTGCAGGGGTGAGCCACCGTGCCCTTCCAATTTGTGTATTTTTAGTAGAGATGGAGTTTCACCATGTTGATCAGGCTGGTCTCAAACTCCTGACCTCTCAGGTGACCTGTCTGCCTTGGCCTACTGAAGTGCTGGGATTACAGATGTGAACCTCTTTGCTCAGCCTTTCCTCTCTTTTTGACTCTTCATTTTTATATACATTATATCTCCTCATGATCATAACTGAGAGAGTTTTCAATTGTTTTAATTATGAATATTTTCTTCTATCTTTTTAAATATTCTGTCTTCTGGTATCTAATCATTTATGGGAAAACTACCCTTCTCCCACTTTACTGCAGTGTTGCCTCTAGTAAGCATCTCATATATGTATAGGTCTGTTTCTGTTTCGTTGGTCATTTACTTGGCCTTTTATTAATACTCTATTATCTATTTTTTTTTTTTTTTTCTTTTGATATAGAGTCTTGCTCTGTAGCCCAGGCTGAAGTGCCGTGGTGCAGTCTTGGCTCACTACAGCCTCACTTATTGGGCTCAAGTGATTCTCCAGCCTCAGCCTCCCGAATAGCTGAGATTACAGGTGCCACCATTCCCAAATAATTTTTGTATTTTTAGAAGAGATGGGTTTTGCCATGTTGTCTCAGCTGGTCTCAAACTCCTCAGCTCAAGTGATCTGCTGGCCTTGGCCTCCCAAAGTGCTGGGGTTACAGGCGTGAACTACTGTGCCCAGCTTCTACTGTCTTAGTGTAACTTTATGTTAAGTGTTTATATCTGATAGTAAAAACCTACCAGTGTTCTTTTTAGGTAGATTTTAAAAATTGATTTTCTAAATTATTTAAAAATAAAAAAAATTCAGTGTTATGCAGTTATCACCATTGTCTAATTCTGGAACATTTCCGTTACTACAGAAACAAACTCCTCATCTACTAGTGTTTTCTCTACTTCTTCCCCAACCCATCCAATCTCCTGGCAACCAGTAGTCAGCTTTCTGTATCTATATTTGCCTACCGTGGATATTACGTATAAATGGACTCACAGAATATGTCCTT
Organism: Sapajus apella; assembly: GCF_009761245.1. Taxonomy (NCBI): domain Eukaryota; kingdom Metazoa; phylum Chordata; class Mammalia; order Primates; family Cebidae; genus Sapajus; species Sapajus apella. The sequence continues at coordinate 6,032,118 of NW_022436984.1, forward strand.
TTTTGTGTGACTACTTAGTATAATATTTTCAAGTTTCATCCATTTAGCCTGTGTCAGTACTAGTACTTTTTCTGGTAAAATAATTCCATTTTGTTGAGGCATTCATCTGTGAGTGAATATTTTAGTTGATTTTTTCTTTTTGGCCATTATGTCTAATGCTGCTGTGAACATTTTTGTGAAGTTTTTCTTTTGTTTTTGTTTTTTTTGGTCAATGTGTGTTTTTCACTCTCTTGGGTGTGTACCTACCTGTGTGTACAACCTGTGAATATTCTTTTTCTTAAAGATCGTCTTTGCTATTCTAGGTCTTTTGTATTTCTGTTTGAATTTTAGATTTAGTTTGTCATTTTCTGTACAACATGATTGTTTTTAAAAGTTGGGGCCTGTATGTAAGTCGGTTTAGGAGAATTGGCATCTTAATATTGAGCTTTTAAATGTATTAACATTGTGTGTGTGTGTGTGTGTGTGTGTGTGTGTGTGTGTGTGTGTGTGTCTTAAATGCAGAATACACACTGAGGTATATATTCTATAGTATATTTAAGTTTTTTATTTCATTATGCTTTGTAGTTTTCAGCATAGTTTTACATTTTTTTACCTATATATTTAGTTGTTATGTTGTTATAAGTGATCTTCCTCTGAATCTTACATTCTATTCACTTGTTATTTATGTATAAAAGTATAACTGATTTGTATGTATTACTGTCACATCTGGTGACAGTACTATATTATTAAAAAAGTAGTTTGTAGATAGTTTGTAGATTCTTAGAGAATTTTTAATGTGTTGCAATCATGTCACCTATTGATAGCTTTACCTTTTTCTTTCTAATTATATTGTTGTTTTTTCCTTGTGTTATTTTGTGCTTCCTAGGTCTTCCTATATGTTGTTGAATAGAAATGGTAATAGTAGTCATCTTTGTCTTGTTCTCACATCTATATCTATATCTATATCTATGTCTATATCCCTATCTATAGACCTATATCTTTATATCTATTTATTTTTGAGATGGAGTATCACTCTTGTTGGCGCAATCTCAGCTCACTGCAACCTCCACTTCCCAGGTTCAAGCGATTTTCCTGCCTCAGCCTCCCAAGTAGCTGGGATTACAGGAGCCCACTACCACACCTGGCTGATTTTTGTATTTTTAGTAGAGATGGGGTTTTGCCATGTTGGCCAGGCTGGTCTTGAACTCCTGACTTTCGGTGATCCACTTGCCTCGGCCTCCCAAAGTGCTGGGATTACAGGTATGAGCCACTGTGCCTTGCCCGGCCCTATATTTTTTTGTGACTCGAGTTTTTGAGGCCATTTGTAGTATAAATATAGAAAAGGATATTGAAAACTCACATTGTGCCAGCATGCCTAGCTGATTTGTGGTGTCTCGCCGTGTTGACCAGGCTGGTCCAGAACTCCCAACCTCAAGTGATCTGCCCACCTCGGCCGCCCAAAGTGCTGGGATTACTGGCGTAAGCCACCGTGCCCAGCCAATTGCTCTTTCTTTGACCAAGCTTGTAATGCTGAATTGGTGTATAGGTTAAATGAAGGGCACAGTATAACCGCACTGTAGTGAGTGGTGGTTTTGTTTTTTACATAAGGAAATTTAATCATAAGAGTATATGTACAGTTTTTGTTATTGGTATGTTGTTCATTTTAACTCAGCTTTTGTTATTAGAATTCTGGAAGAATATAGCCTTTGTTTGATTTTAAAAAGATTGTTAGATTGCCTGGATTTTCCCCTTTATCCACTACCTATGAGCAAATTACTTCCCTCAGCTTTAGTTTCATTATGTAGAAAATGAGATTATTTTAGTACCTCATACATATGATAATAGCAACAAAAACTTTGCCTAGTTAGTACTAAATACTTTGCTCTTGCCGAGATTAAATAAGTTGATGTAACTTCCATGCTTAACACTGTGCCCTGTGTTGGCTTTGGCTGCACGTACGCTTTGGTTCTGATCCTAGTTCTGTTACTGTGAGTTTACAGGGTAATTTCTCTGAGCCTTCCATACTTAATCAGCAAAAAAAGGGAATCATGATGCCTGGCCCATAAAGTTGCTCATAAAGTGAATTGTAGTTATTCTTTAAAACAGTGCCACATGGTAATGCATACCAAATATTTGCTATTCTTATAGCAGTTATATTTTTCCCCAATGTATAATTTTGAAGTAAAGACCTGTTATAAATATTTATGTTGTTATTAACTTGGCCCCTAACTTTTCTTTTGTGCCGACATATTGGATTAAGTTGGGAAATGAAGTTTTAATCTCAGCTTTTCCAAGATATTTCCCATAAATTTGTAAAATAACGAATGCAGAAAGAATGATTTATAATAATGTTGTTCGAATAACAGTGAAATGGAAAATCAAAGAAATCTCTTGTAGGGTTTCATAGAGACTTTATTATTGAAAATGTTCATGGGTAAGAAGTGTGTGCTAGTTTTACTGTGTGTGGGATATGCCTCTCTCCATTTCGGTGTTTTGGGTGGCTTATAGCGGGAAACAGTGCTTTTTCTATTCTGTGCAGGCCTTGTCTCTGTTTAGGATATGCTATACAATGAGGAATTATCATCTTCATCTCTTTTAAAATGAAGATCTTATATTTGAAGGGTTTTTTGAGTGCTTTTTGGTGGGTGAAGTAGGGTGTGTTGTTATTACTTATGCTCAAATTGTGTAATAAGATTAGTCTCATTTTTAATGATCCCTTTACTATAACAAAAATATTTGCAAAATCAAAAGTATACCGTCTCTGATTTTTCTTTGCTTTAAGAAGTCATTCCTCATTGCTGGACTGGGCGTGGTGGTTCACACCTGTAATCCCAGCACTTTCAGAGGCTGAGGCTAGTGGATCACGTTAGGCCAGGAGTTCCAGAGCAGCCTGGCCAATATGGCGATACCCCAGCTCTACTAAACAAAAATTAGCCAAGCATGGTGGTGCACGCCTGTAATCCCAGCTACTCAGGAGGCTGAGGCACGAGAATCTCTTGAACCCAGAGGTGGAGGTTGCAGTGAACCAAGATTGTGCCACTGCATTCCAGCCTAAGCAACAGAGGAAGACCCTGTCTTAAAAAAAGTCATTCCTGGATTTCCTACTAGTATTATCAATATACTTTATTTTACCATTAATGTTTCCTTATTTATACTTTCCAGATTTCTTTTTTAGAATGAAAATTAACTATAGTTTTAGCATCAAAATAGTGTCAAAATATTTGTACATGTTTTCTCTTTAACTTTTTCTTCATCCTGGTGTTTTTATTTTTGTTTTTTTCCCCTTGTCTTATGCCAGTGAGTTCCTTCGGGGTTACTCCTGCAGTAGGTGGACTATCATCTGGGACAGTTGGGGAAGCCTCGACAGCCCTGAGTTCAGCAGCCCAGGTAGCTTTGCAGTCTCTCTCTCATGCAATGGCTTCAGCCGAGCAACAGCTGCAGGTGCTGCAAGAGAAACAGCAGCAGCTTTTGAAGCTTCAGCAACAGGTTGGAGACTATTTGGCTCTTTGTTCATGCTGTCTCTAAACTTCAAAAGCTGAAAAAGTACTTTAAAAATGACTATTCTTTTCATAAAGAAAAGTAGGTTGACCAATCTGAGCTAATCATTTTCAACAAAAATTGAGGTAAAGTCTTTGTTATTTTTAAATTTGTTAAAATTGTATGAATACATCTTATTTGGTACATATTTGAGGGATTATGATTGATATTTTTGGTACAATCTTGAAGTAAATCCATTTTCTAAACACTCGGTCAAAGAATATGTACAGTTACTAGTTACTATTTACGTGGAGTATAATACCTAAAACAACATTTTAAAGAACAATTAAAGTACTGTGACTTAAAATTCACTAATAATGACAGATGTTTCATAAATTTCATTGTGGCCTAAATTCGGAGCCCCCAGTCGCTGGGGCACAGATCAGTACCAGTCAGTGGCCTTTTAGGAACGGGGCCGCACAGCATGATGTGAGCAGCGGGCAGGTGACCATTACCACCTGATTTCCATCTCCTTTTACATCAGCAAGGGCGTTTGATTCTCATAGGAGCATGAACCTTATTGTGAACAGTGCATGTGAGATATCTAGGTTGCACACTCCTTTCGAGAGTCTAATGCCTGATGATCTGAGGTGAAGCAGTTTCATCCGGAGACCAGTCCCCTGCACCCCTGCCACGTCTCCCCGAATCCGTGGAGAAGTTGTCTTCCATGAAACTGATCTGTGGTGTAAAAAAGATTGAGGACTGCTGGTTTAAATGAAATGTGTGGCAATTCCAGGTGACCAATTGTATTACGTTAGTCAACATGAGAGTTCACCTCCTGATAATATTTTGTTTTGAGCAGAATTTTGTTTCCTTATTTACATTTAATTATTCTGCTTCCTTTTCACCACTATTTTGAAAGAGTCCTAGTTCCCAAATGCACGGGAAATTTTGTGTTAAATATTTAAAGAAGTGTATATAGCAAAGCCATGATCAATTTTTATGGAGTCCAATTTTGATTTAATTTCATGTTTAAGTATGATCAATTTAGTCATGTTTATCTTCATAATATATGCCCATGTGGTATTCCACCACAATTTAGGTAGGCAGGATTAGTCTATATATGTTGCTTTTACTTCTTTTGCAGAAAGCAAAGCTGGAAGCCAAGTTACATCAGACAACAGCTGCAGCAGCTGCAGCAGCATCAGCAGTAGGTCCTGTTCACAACTCTGTGCCTTCCAACCCAGTGGCTGCCCCTGGATTCTTCATTCATCCATCTGATGTTATTCCACCCACTCCAAAAACAACACCTCTTTTTATGACTCCACCACTTACTCCACCCAATGAAGCAGTTTCCGTTGTGATTAATGCCGAACTTGCACAGCTTTTCCCAGGCTCAGTCATTGATCCCCCAGCAGTCAATCTTGCTGCACATAACAAAAATTCCAGCAAGTCCAGAATGGTAAATTATGTTTTAAATAGGTGTTAGCTTAGACATGTAAAAATATTTTGAAATATACTCTTAACTTTAGAAGGCAAAAATTTTAATACAAATAATCTAATTTGATGTATAATTTAATAATCGGATTATTAATTTGATGTATCAAATTAGATTATTTTCTTTTATAAAAGATTACAGTACTTAGATTAAGAGCAGAAATTTACTAATTTGATATTATGGTTAGTAGTTTTTATAGAACAAGACTAATATCAATATAAAGTTAGACTTTTTTTTTTCCCTCTAGAATCCACTTGGTTCTGGTCTTGCCCTTGCAATTTCTCATGCTTCACATTTTCTTCAACCTCCACCTCACCAGTCCATTATTATAGAGCGAATGCATTCAGGTAATCTTTGACTTTCTTAAAATATATATATATATGTATATACACACACACACACACACACACACACACACATATATATATATTTGTGCTTAGTTTGCTAGCCTTTTTAAGGCTCACTATTCTTCAGTTTGATTTTTTTTTTTTGCAAATCACATTTGCTCTTGGGTAAGTACATTTTATCAAGAATAAGCACTTACATGTTCAAACTTTGTGCTTGCCAAATTGCATAGAGTGCTGTTGAGTAGTGGCTTTGATCTCTATATGAATCTTGCCTGCTGATACATTATTGACATAAATAATTCATTGTAGTTGGCCAAATTACCATTACACTAGAAATTACACTCAAAATATTCTTAAAACTAGCCTAGTTATAGTGGAACTCTTTCTTGAAAAGAGCAAACAGAACTACTGCTTACTATAGTAACAGGTAAGAGTAATAATATATCCTAGGGTCTTGTCTTCTGCTTAGAACTGAGATTGGGATAGATGTTTTCAATTATAACATGTTTGCAGATAAACTGTAGGCAATTTTATCCTTAAAACAATTGGTTTTAGCTACCACCAACCTTGTTGTGCTTTAACAACAATAGAATTCAACAGAATCCTCAGGGAAGTAACATGGTTATAGTATACACTGTAGCATGTATCATATTAAGAATTAAATAATATTTGTGTTCTTGCAATGCAGTCATTTCCTCTTTGTCAGAGGGAGTTTAAAAGGTAAAATAAAAGTCTTATGGCATTTTCTGCCCAATGAATCATTTATTGATAACAACATTAGTGTTAATAACATTTATAGTGGAAATTTGTTATTCTGCAGTCTTATGGGAGATGAGCAGCTGTTTACACTGTAGTTTGTTTGTTTGTTTTTTTTTTTTTTTTTTTTTTTTTATACATAGCAATGACTAGGACATAAGCCACCTGAGTAGGAGAACTATATTCTTTGTTGTTCAGTAATCTTTCTGTTTAGGGAAGTATTAGTAACTGCCTTGTTTTCTTTTAAACTAGCTCCGTCGAGAATAGCACTATCCCTTGAAGTTTAATTTAGTTGCTTTCCTCCACTATAAAATGTAGCTAGAATGGTTACTAGCTGACCCCCACCCTATCACAATAAAGACGAAAAAGAATTATGATATTATTAATGATCTGCATTCTGTTTTACTAGTTGAACTTATCCTTGTAATGTGTGTGAAATGAAGGATGTAAATCTGCTTTTTCTTCACCCATTTCATCTGGCATTGACCTGAAGAGACTGGGATACGTCTATACTGGGGAAAAACATTGTTTGAGATCCAATGGAGGACCTTCCCAAGGCCTTTTTCAGTGGTAGTTTGATTGCATATGATTGTAGTCATGCTTTTGCTTTCCATCTAAACCCAAATGAATGCAATATGCAGCTTCACAAGAAGTTAAGTAGGGGTTAAGGAAGCCAAATCAAATAATACTGTTTGGTATTTTAATGCATCTAGTTGTGAAATTAAGAAAAAAAGTTGCCAGTGGCTGAAAGAAGAGCAGATTCATCCTTTACGATATTAACTATATACTGCATTTGCTGATTTAAGGGTTTTTTTTTTTTTTTTGAGATGAAGTCTCTGTCACCCAGGCTGGAGCGCAGTGGTGTGATTTCGGCTCATTACAACCTCCGCCTCCAGGGTTCAAGTGATTCTCCTGTCTCAGCATCCTGAGTATCTGGGATTACAGGCGCATACTGCCATGCCTGGCTAATTTTTTGTGTTTTTAGTAGAGAGGGGGTTTCACTGTGTTCCCCAGGCTGGCCTTGAACTCCTGAGCCCAGGCAGTCTACCTGCCTCCTCCTCCCAAAGTGCTAGGTTTATAGGCGTGAGCCACTGTGCCTGGCCTTGATTTAATTTTTTAAAACTCTAATATTTTAAAGAAGCTTGTTTGTATAGTGGTTGATTGCCTTAACTGTAACAATAACAGTCTTACTCTTGTTTTGTTGTTTTGCTTTTTGTTTTTGTTTTTTAAAGAGATGGGTCTCACTGTATTGCCCAGTGTGGAGTACAGTGGCTGTTCACAGGCGCAATAGCAGTCTAGGGTACTGCAGCTTGGAACTCCTCGGCTCAAGCAGTTCTCCTGTTTCAGGTCCCCAGTAGCTGGGACTAGAGGTACCTGCTTCTGTGTCCGGCTACTCTTAATTTTCTACCTAAGTCTTCGGGTTCATAACTAACACAGACTGGGATTTCAGAAAAATTTTGAATCAGAATTGACAAGGCCATTTTTACTGATTTACTTTTCCTCTTATTTGTAGTTTAGTGAGTTGATTTCATATTTTAAGATGAGTGCTCCAAACTGTTTTTGAGTGTATCATTTGGTTAATTGATATATTTTTGGTCAGCTGTTTCTTCTTTCTCTCATAGGAGCGAGGAGATTTGTGACCTTGGATTTTGGGAGGCCTATATTGTTGACGGATGTATTGATTCCCACTTGTGGAGACTTGGCCTCTTTGTCAATTGACATTTGGACATTAGGAGAAGAGGTGGATGGAAGGCGATTGGTAGTGGCAACTGATATAAGCACCCATTCACTAATTCTTCATGACTTAATACCACCTCCAGTGTGCAGATTCATGAAGGTAAAGAACTTTAAGAAAGTAAATTGATACGCTTTCTATGTTTCTGACAAGTTATGAAAAATAAACCTAATTTAAAAAGTATAACTATCTTTTAAAATACATTGCTCAGATTTTTATTGTGACAGATGTGTATATATATGTATATTTGTAATTTTTCATTTCAGATCACTGTCATTGGACGTTATGGAAGTACAAATGCGAGAGCCAAAATCCCATTAGGATTTTACTATGGTCATACCTACATCTTGCCTTGGGAAAGTGAACTGAAGTTAATGCATGATCCTCTAAAGGGAGAGGGAGAATCTGCAAACCAGCCAGAAATTGACCAGCATTTAGCAATGATGGTTGCTCTACAGGAGGATATACAGTGCAGGTTAGTACAGAGTACAAATTTTAATCTTATTGAAACTCTGTATTTTACATAATATCTTGCTTATAATTCTCTCAAGAAATATCTTTTCATAGGTGTACAGTTAAAAGCAAAAGGAAGAAGGACAGTAGCACATTACAATAACCCTTAATGCATGAAAATATTGTAATTAAATAATGGGCTTAATTTCTTAGTACCTATCAATTTTGTAGTTCTTTTTAATGGTTGTGTGTTAACAGGTTTGAGAGATTTAATTCTTAGTATTTGTATATGTACATAAAGAGAACATTACAAGAATTAATCAGTCATTTTTTACTTTTAGGTATAACTTGGCTTGTCATCGTCTGGAAACTCTTCTGCAAAGTATTGATCTTCCTCCTCTAAATAGTGCTAACAATGCACAGTACTTTTTACGAAAACCAGATAAGGCAGTTGAGGAAGACAGTAGGGTTTTTTCTGCTTATCAAGATTGTATTCAGCTACAGCTTCAACTAAATTTGGCTCATAATGCAGTGCAGAGGCTCAAAGTGGCACTAGGTGCGAGTCGGAAGATGTTGAGTGAAACATCAAATCCAGAAGATTTAATTCAGACATCTTCCACAGAGCAGTTACGTACTATCATCAGATATTTATTGGACACTTTGCTCAGCCTGCTTCATGCTTCTAATGGTTTGTATTTGGCTTACATATTTTAAAGGCTGGGAATATACTTGATGTGGTTTCATTGCATGTTTTAGGATCTGTGTCAATATTTTCTATTGTAAATTTTTGTATTTTTTTTAATGTCAGTATTTATGAAATGTCTCTAGGTTAATCCATTTCTCCCCATTATTTTAAATATTTCTTAAATGAATTTTTGTGTGTTTCTTTTGGGTTTCTGCTATTGACATGCACACCATTGTGCTACTGGCAAAGTAGTAAGTATTGAGTAGAAGTTCAACAGTGAAGCTTTTCATATGCTGCTAACCTAATATAGAGCTATCATTTTCTAGCCAGGAGCTATTTTTGATCATCACACACACATTCACTCAAACAGCCATCTGATACATCCAGCTCCATAGGCAAGAAATGTAATTTATTTAAGTGCTACTTTCCTTTCCAAGTATCTAACAGATTCCTACATACAAGGAGTAAATACATCAGAAAATAAATAGTATATAATTATCTACTAGAAAAGAGGAAAGCGTATTTAGGCATGCTTATTTTAATATTATACCATACATTTAAATAGGAAAGTTTACTATTTTCTTTCTTGTAATAGGACACTCTGTTCCTGCAGTTTTGCAGAACACATTTCATGCCCAGGCTTGTGAAGAGCTCTTTAAACACTTGTGCATCAGTGGAACCCCAAAGATACGGTTACATACTGGTCTTCTGCTTGTTCAACTGTGTGGTGGTGAAAGATGGTGGGGTCAGTTTCTTTCTAACGTTCTTCAGGAACTGTACAATTCAGAGCAGCTTCTCATCTTTCCACAGGATAGGTAGGTCAGAAAATGTTGGAGATATTTGTTATTAATGATTTCTACTTCTCACAGTTACTGGTCAGCTTTTGAAATCTTTGAAATGTGGATACTAAGTTGTGAATATGTGGCAGATCTCAGGTTTTGGGAAATGACCAGTGAAAGCTCCAGCACCGTGTATTGAAGGAGATAATAAGTGATAATAATTAGATTCTACTCTTTAGTTTTCTGATTGAACCTGTGGACTTCATAGATCTGTGTCCATAAGTGTTTCTATTAGATTATGTTACTTTATATTTCTATTAGATTGTTACTTTATGTGCTAAATGTGTTTGTTTGTGGCTAATAAAGTTCTTTCATTCACTAAGTCCTTGATTTCTTGTTAATAACATTAGAAAATATAACAAGTAGTTAGAAAAGTAACTAATTTTAACTTCATGCCTCCAGATACAAATCTTGCTTTCCCAATCTGAAACATGGTATGCTTTAAGAAGCAAACATTCTGTCATTACTCTGTTAAGTTCCTATGTAAATTATTTTAAATATTGAACAATTAAATTGATTCTTACTGGGTATTTCCTTTTTTTAATTTTAATTTTAATTTTTTTTCCCCTAGGGTCTTCATGTTACTTTCCTGCATTGGTCAAAGATCACTTAGTAATAGTGGAGTATTAGAAAGCTTACTTAATCTCTTGGATAATTTATTATCACCTCTTCAGCCACAGTTACCCATGCATAGGAGGACAGAAGGTATTAATATAAAGCAGTGTTCTTTAGTAAATCAATATTCCTATAAATATTGCTTTTATAAAATATCTTCTCTGAAATACTTTAATACTAATTGCACCACACTTAATATTTTTATGATGTAAGCTCTTAAAAATGAGCAACCTTCATGTTATTGACTGCCATGTAGTTATTACTTTTAAAATTTATTACATTTTCATTATTTGAACTTAGTATAGTATGTTTTTTCTATACTATTATAACTAAAATCAAATTCCCTTTTATAAGTTGAAGCTGTAAGGCACAGTTGTTGTTCTAATCAACAATAATGAGTTTCATTTGGGCAGACTTTTTTATAGGAATAAAAACATTAGAACATAGTTTAGTACTATATGAATTATAAGTTGAGAGATTTTTTTGTTTCTGTTTCTGTGAGTCTGAGAATTGTATCTTATACTTTGCTTTCTAGTTTCTATATTACATTTTGGATTCATCCTATGCTTAATCTGTTCTTATACCTTCAAGTCTTTGTCTTTCATTATATTTGATGTTCTACTCAGTTCCTGGCTGTAGGTGTCTAATTTTTAGGCTTGTTACATATAAATGTTAGTGTTAGTAATGATATGATGTGTTTTAGACTTATAAAATATTTTATCTCACTTATTTTATCAGACCTAATTACGAATCCTAAAGTCATCTGGCTGTTTTTCCTTTACTCTCATCTCTCTCTAGGAGTACTAGATATTCCCATGATCAGTTGGGTTGTTATGCTGGTGTCCAGGTTGCTGGATTATGTGGCAACTGTTGAAGATGAAGCAGCAGCTGCAAAGAAACCTTTGAATGGTAAAGACAGGGAGAGGTTTCTGACAGGTATCAGAAGTTTATAATAATATGTTGGTGGGGATTTTGAGTGACTTCGCAGTTGTTCCAGAACTGGCTATTGGCCTGGAGATACCAGCTGTATGTAATTTATGGAAAATACGAATTAACTTTACTATAACTCTGTTTAAAGATAAAATTTATATTTGGACTTTGTAGACAGGACTTTTAGTTTCTAAATACCGATATGACTTTGACAAAGTGTCTTCCCTTAGGCTCACTTTATATTAGCATGCATATAAGTGAGTTATGAAAGGGAAATCTGTGAAGAATTCTTACTGTTTTTTCTTTGTATAATGTGTAATTTCATTTAGAATTATTGATGTCTACCAATTAACTACAAATGGTCTTTTTTAAAAATATAGAAATTCCCAGATTTTGAGTTGTAAGCTTGATTTATAGGTTTGAAGCACAGAAAAATTTAAAAATGAACCTGTAAAATTATCTTCTTCCCCTCTTCCCACTTAACAAGACTTTTTATTTTTATTTATTATTTTTCCTCAGAGATTCTTGTTCTGAAAACAAGGCATTTTAAATAAAGGATTTGAGATAGCTAAATCCAGTATGTAAACCATTGGAGATATGTAAGCCTGTGTACGGCTTACATCTAATATGTAAGCCATTGAGACACATAACATTACTGTACATTGTCAGGAACTCAGTATTTTTAAAAGTTGCCTTGAGATGTTATAGTAGAATCAGTTTATAGTGCATATTATGTTTAGGAAGATAATGGGAAATTTATATATATAAGGAATTTGTTTTATATTGATTTTTTTAAAAATAATGTATATGGGTTAGTTTACTCAGTTGTAGGATATAGAGGTAAGAAATACAGTTAACATAAATAAAACTACATTCATTTTGAGAAAGTCTGTATCGTCTGTCGCCCAGGCTGGAGTGCAGTGACATGATCTCAGCTCACTGCAACCTCCACCTCCCAGGTTCAAAGGATTCTCCTGTTTCAGCCTCCCGAGTAGCTGGGATTATAGGTGTGTGCCACCACGCCTGGCTAATTTATTTGTATTTTTAGTAGAGATGAGGTTTCATCATGTTGGCCAGGCTGGTCTCAAACTCCTGACCTCAAGTCACCCACCTGCCTCAACCTCCCAAAGTTCAGGGTTTACAGGTGTAAGCTACTGCGCCTGGCTGAGAAACAGTCTTGAAAAAAAGAAAAATACAAAATAAACTGTAATATAATCTTGGAATGTAACAGATAGTATTTATACGTTTAGATACTATGGAAACATTGGTGGAAGAGTTTTTTATTTTAACAATTTGAAGAATTTGAACTGACTTGATAAATAGGTACTAAAGAAAAGAGAAAAATTTTTAGATAAGGAAAAGATGTTTTACGATTGGAGATGGGTAAAATGTGGTATTGGGCCTGAATTCAATGAAACAGAATAGTCTGGACATAGTCCAAAAAATGAGAATAAGTATAGGTAGACAGTATGCATTCTGAATTATTTAACCTTATTTTGGCAGTTGTTAGTTAAATTATTGTGTATTCTTTTATGGTCCCTGATTAAGAGCATGTGTGTTTGAAATAGGCAATAGTAGTATTTGTTGTTAGAATTGAATGACATTATCAAAATTGTCTTGTATAGAGATTAATCTTAACTATGGAGGAAGGTAGCTATTATGTAAAGGAAAGATTGGAGACAGAGGGAACTGTGGTCTTGAATTGGGGTCTACATTAGAAAATTGATCGTTATCCAGTCTTTATAGAGTCAGTTCTTCTAGCAATTTCTTTACAGCGTTTTCCTTATTAAAACTTCTTTTCATGATTGACACATGTATAACTGTGTTTTTTGTTTTCTTGGTAGGAAAGGTACTTTAAAATCACATTTAACAGAATTATTAATTCAAGTTTTCCTTCCCCTGTAGGTAATCAGTGGAGTTTTATTAACAATAGTCTACACACACAGAGCTTGAATAGATCTTCTAAAGGCAGCAGTAGCCTTGATAGATTATATTCCAGAAAAATCAGAAAGCAGCTTGTTCATCATAAACAGGTAATTGTCAATACATTTAAAAATTTTTAATGTTTGCGAATATTATTTTGGAGGTTGCATGAGATAGATTGCCATCAGATACTAGGTATGATGTTTAATGAGCTCCTTAGTTTAGGAAAATTATCTAACACTTTGGAGACTTCAATTTCCTTAATGGTTAAAATGACAACAATTTATGGTTTAGAGACTTTGTTGATACTCCTTTAACTTTTTACTGTCATCCATCTCTATTACTACTATTGTAAATGAGGTTGTCTTTATCTTTTGCCTAGTCAGAAAATCTCCCTTCCTTTGTTTTGCCTTAATCCAATCCATTTTAATTCATTTAATTCTTGGTGGCTTTCAGTTGACCTTTGGATGAAGGTGAAACTCTTTAACATGGCTTCAGGGTATTCATCATCTGCCCCTCTATCTAGTTTTGAGGTTTTAATTTTGGTTTCTTTTTCCGTTTTTTTCTTTTAGTCATTTACACACACACACACACACACCCCTTTTTTAATTTTGGTTTCTTTCTCCATTTTTTTCTTTTAGTCATTTATACACACACACACACTTTTTTTTTTAATTTTTATTTTTTTGAGTCCGGAGACTTGTTACCTAGGCTGGAGTACAGTAAAGGATCATAGTTCACTGCAGTCTCCAAATTCCTGGGCTCAAGCAATCTTTGCGCCTCAGCCTTCTCAGTAGCTGGGGTTACAACTGTGTGCCACCATGCCAAGCTAATTTATACACTGTTTCTTGTGGAGACGGGGTTTTGCTTTGTTGCCCAGGCTGCTCTCGAACTCCTGGCTCTGGTGATCCTTCTGTTTTTGGCCTCCAAAAGTGTTGGGATTATAAGTCTGAGCCACTGTGTCTGGCCACAAAATATTTTTATTATTGCTTTAAGATGTAAGAAGATTCTATATGAAAATCTTGAGCTTTGGCATGTTAGGAAAACTTTGGGCTTTTCAAATTTATTTTACTGTTTTATTTTTTATCTTTTAAAAAATTTTGATTTATGGGGCTTTTTTTAAAGGTAGCCTTGGCAATAAGTTGTTTATTTTTCACTTCTAAGTTTTTCAGCTATGAGCTAGCTCGGTCCTTTGCTGGAAAAATGATGAGAAGTGTCTTCCTCAACTACCTCTTCTTTTTAAGACCTTTAACCAATTTTAGGTAGTATTAGTTTGTATCTTTTAACCTTTATGCTCGGTACATTTAATTAGGGTGGGAAACAAAACCTATTGTGTAACCCAGTGAATATTTGTTTGTGAAATATTACTATTGGATTCTTCATTATGAATGACAGTATTGGGACAGGTGACAAAACTTAAAAGGTGACTCTGAGGGACAGTTGGTGGTCAGGCATCAATATTACTTCTCTGATTTTGATGTTTGGAACTATGATTTGTAGAAGGTTTATTTCTAGGAATTATACATGAAAATAATCAGGGCGATTGGTCATCAGGTTACTAATTTACTGCCAAATGGCTTAGTGAAAACCAGTTGTATTTGTATAATAATTAAAACTAGCTATTTCAGAATAGATTAAAAATGGTTTTTTTCTTGGTTATGCTTCTTGCTTATGTTAATTATAGAACTTTGGAAACTATTTTCTGAAAATACTGATTTGTAGTAATTCATAATTTTAAAAACGTTAACTTCTCAGTTATAAATGTATAACTTCTCAGTTAATGTTTTTAAAATTATGTGTACATGCTAGTTTTAATTTAGGATAGCGTTTTCTTCATCTATGGTGATAACAGCCAAGTAGAATTAAAAATATATATATTAGTAATATTTTTTTACTGATACCAAAAATAGGTGTCAGGCAGCGGTAATGCCAGTAATCCCAGCACTTTGGGAGGCCAAGGCAGGTGGATCAACTGGGGCCAGAAGTTCAAGACCGGCCTGACCAACATAGTGAAACCCCGTCTCTACTAAAAATCCAAAAAATTAGCTGATGTGATGGTGTGTGCCTGTTGTCCCAGCTACTCAGGAGGCAGGAGAATCGCTTGAACCTGGGAGGCAGAGGTTGCAGTGAGCCTAGATCACACCACTGCAGTCCAGCTTGGGTGACACAGCAAGACTCTGTCGCCGCCCGCCCACCCCACCTCCCAAAAAAAAAACAAAACAATAGTAGGATAGTGTCAATAGTAGAAGTTTAGGAAGTGTTTTCTTGGAAGGAAGGCTTATTAAGTTGTTAACTAAATTAGTCTTCATTTGTAATTGTGGCTGTACTTTTCTAGTACTTTCTATTTAAAGTAACTTTCTGTGTATATAGACTGTGTACATGGCTGTGTGGAGAACACATTCAACGGATTGTAAGGTCTTTATGAACAGAGTTTTTTCTCTCCCTTGGTCTGTTTATTGCTATAGACTGCTGATTGCGACCGTTTAGGGATCAAGGAGATAGCGTAGGAGGGAACTCTGGATATAATTATAAAAGGACATGAGGGAACCTTGTGGTGGATTTGTTTGTTATTGACTGTCATTGTAGATATATGAACCAACACATGTAGAAGTGTACCCAACTAAATACACAGACACACACACAAATGAGTGCAACTAAAAGTGGAGAAATCTGAATAAGATTAGTGAATTCTATCAATGTCAGTACCTTGTGATATTATCCTGTAGCTTTTGTGAAGTGTCATCATTAGGGAAAAGGGTAAAGTGTACAAGAGATTTCTGTATTATTTCTTAATTTATTTATACATGTAGCATGTAACTACAATGATCTGAATCCAAATTTTAATGAATAAAAAATACAGACATAGCAAAATGTGTACTACTCCTGAGATTTCCATAAAAACAAAGCTAAGAAATATTAAGCAATAAAAGTATTTTCCCATATATTAAAAATAAACTTCTTTTCCCTTTATTTTTTTAAAAAATGTATCACTCAATTATGTTAGTGGCTTATATAAGAAAGTCTTCCAGTTACTTCTTATTCCTATGGGTAAGGGAGATCTTAATGGTAACAGAGAGAGAGATCCCAAAGTCAGGATTTGAAATGATTTTTTAAAAATTAGCAACACAGTTAAAATTCTGTTATACTAAATCTTTCAAGATATTACACATTCCATTAGTTTGACGTATGAATTGTGAGAATATTTATTTTTGTTTGCGTTTAACATTGTTAAAGACATTGTTTATTTGTTTTATAAAGCAACTTAACCTACTAAAAGCAAAGCAGAAGGCATTGGTAGAACAGATGGAAAAAGAAAAAATACAAAGTAATAAAGGATCATCATATAAACTCCTGGTAGAACAAGCAAAACTAAAGCAGGCCACTTCAAAGGTATGATCTGTACTTCTCAATATAGTTATCTCAGTAAAGTCAGGTATGATCTCTAATTATCAAGAAACTTAAATATATATTATTCTGCTTATCAACAGAGAAGCCAGTATACTCTGGATTTTTTTTGGTGGGGTAGCTTAACTCAAGGAAATGTATGATAAATGTAGACTTTAAGTATAGTTCTAATGTATTACCTTCAAAATGGACTGAGTTCCAGTAAATTAAAAGACAGGACGGGCGCGGTGGCTCAAGCCTGTAATCCCAGCACTTTGGGAGGCCGAGGCGGGTAGATCACAAGGTCAAGAGATGGAGACCATCCTGGTCAACATGGTGAAACCCCGTCTCCACTAAAAATACAAAAACATTAGCTGGGCACGGTGGTGCGTGCCTGTAATCCCAGCTACTCAGGAGGCTGAGGCAGGAGAATTGCCTGAACCCAGGAGGCGGAGGTTGCGGTGAGCCAAGATCACGCCATTGCACTCCAGCCTGGGTAACATGAGTGAAACTCCGTCTGAAAAAAAAAAAAAAAAAGATAAAAGACAGTGGAATATGTAGTTTTGCTACTTTGGCATTGATAAAGCTGTTTTTTCCATTTTACAATACAAAATTATACAAGATGATTGCAAATACCATGTATCAGCCCCACAAATAAAATTTATATGTAAAGTGAAAAATGTGACATTCTCTTTCTCCTTAGTATTGTTATTGGAATATTTTGGTGGCTGAATTTACAATTGAAACTTATTTTGGGTCCAGTAGTGCTCACAAGGCTCAAATGTAGTATATCTTTTCTAAGTGAAATTAAGTTCAACTGTTTTATGAATAAAATTTTTAAAACCTTGATGTTTACTTTTTGAAATTTAGAGGGATACCATACATGTACCAAACAAGTTTGTATTCTTTCTATAATGTGAAATTATAATTATTTCACCAGATTTTGAAATAACTCGAATATTTTGTACTTGATGTTACATTAGTTTTCTTTACCTTCACACTTTTTCAAATTATGTTTAGGTTGTTATGGTAATGTTTATTTGTTGTTAGATTCGACTCAATAACAA
This sequence comes from Sapajus apella, assembly GCF_009761245.1. NCBI lineage: Eukaryota > Metazoa > Chordata > Mammalia > Primates > Cebidae > Sapajus > Sapajus apella. The sequence continues at coordinate 6,049,806 of NW_022436984.1, forward strand.
TATATTATGTACAGTGAACATCTTTAGAATTTCACTTTTCTGAAATTCTGTTACATGTGATACGTTACTACAAATAGAAAGTAAAGTATATGGGTCAGTTTAGCTTTTAATATTCTTACTTTTTGAAACTTAGGGTAGATCTAAACATTTTGTTCTTTAGAAGTTATAATACGGAGTGAATATTTTCATTACGTAAATCTAAATCCACTGAAGAAATCTGCATTAAGTAAACATTGATTTAAATACTATAAATTTTTGTGTGCAGCACTTTAAGGATTTAATTCGTTTACGTCGGACAGCAGAATGGTCCCGTTCTAATTTAGACACAGAAGTCACAACAACAAAAGAAAGTCCTGAGATAGAACCACTTCCATTTACTCTGGCCCACGAACGTTGTATCTCAGTAGTCCAGAAACTTGTTCTGTTTCTTCTTTCCATGGATTTTACATGTCATGCAGATCTCTTATTATTTGTTTGTAAGGTATGTAAACTATAAGTACAGACTTCTAGTGTTGGCTGAGTGCGGTCCTCATGCCTGCAGTCCCAGCACTTTGGGGGCTGAGGTGGGTGGATTGGTTGAGTCTAGGAGTTCGAGACCGGTGTGGGCAACAGGGCAAAACCTCGTCTCTACCATAAAAAAAAAAAAAAAAAAAAAAAAAAAAAAGTATAGACTTATAGAGTAATTAAAAACTAGGAAAGGATGTTTTTAATCAATTTTGATTAAGAGAAATAATGATGCTTCTTTTGGATTTGCTTTTTTGCCATTAATTTTTTTATTGTGTCATGAAAGATTTAAAAAGTCTTTTCAAACATGATTTATATTTTAATTTAGTTAAAAGTTGAGCGTTTGAAATGTAAATAATGTGGGTGTGTTTATCTGCAACTTGCCTTTCTTAATTAAAATCGGAAATACACAAATAAGTGTCAAATTATATTAAAGAAGGACTTTTAATGTCGTGATTGCTTTCCTGTGGCATATTCACTCTTTGTAGACATTTAATTCTTTAACTATACAATTAGATTTTAAACCAGATTTTAATATTTGATTCATGTAATTACATTCTTTTGCATTCCATCTCAAGCATTTTTTTGACACCAGACTCATACATCATTATTGAAACCTATTAGTTCTGTACTGAAGTATTGGTAGCCTTCTGTTATTGTTTGAAAAACATGTAATTGCTATGTAAGTGTATGCTTTTATAAAATGTATTACAGGTTCTTGCCCGTATTGCAAATGCCACGCGGCCAACTATCCATCTGTGTGAGATTGTGAACGAACCCCAACTGGAAAGACTGCTATTACTTTTGGTTGGCACTGACTTCAATAGAGGAGATATATCTTGGGGTGGTGCTTGGGCTCAGTATTCCTTAACTTGTATGCTACAGGATATTTTAGCAGGTGTGTTAGGATTTTTTTCATAGAGTATGTCAAAATTACCTTGTCATTGCTCAGCTAAGAATCTTAAAAGGGATCTATAACCCCTTAAAAGAATAAAAGGTCTGTTTAATTGGTTTAATGCTATAGCAGTAGCAACCATTCAGAATTACTTTTGTATTTAAGTATGCGGATATTCATGATAAATGCAAGCCTTAGAAAGGTGTTAGGTTATTAAAGTGCATGAATATTTGAGCTAGTCTGCTTTATTATTGATAGTAGTGGTGTGTTCCTTACTGGGTGAGGAAATAATTTTGCCTCAGTTTCTTCCTATATAACATAAGGATAATAAGAATAATCTTTCTATAAGGTTGTTTTTATGAATAAGTGAATTAATGTATGAAAGTAATTAAAATAACTCTTTGTACATGTTATGTGTTCAGTATTTTCTACTACGGGATACTTGTCTCCAGCATTTGGAGGTAATACAGTGAGTGCTAGCATTCCTTAGGTGGGTGGGAACTCATTTGCCTCAGATTCTTTTATAGTTAGTAGAGCATTTATTCTGTCATTCTCTGAACTAGAGGAAAAAAATATGTTTTAATATATTTCCAAAATCTGTATAAATTATTAAAACAGGACTATCCCCTTACATACAGGAGAATTACTGGCTCCAGTGGCTGCAGAAGCCATGGAGGAAGGAACAGTAGGTGATGATGTAGGTGCGGCAGCTGGTGACTCTGATGACTCCCTTCAGCAGTCCTCAGTTCAGTTGCTGGAAACTATAGATGAACCTTTGACACATGATATAACAGGTAAATTTTTATGTTATGTTTTATTCTTTAGTTTAATTCTATTAAATGAAACGTTTCAAAATAAAGAATGTTAGAGAAACATAAAGTTGATTTTTATATTTTTCGGTTAGTTGTTTGGCCTTATAAACTAGATCCATTATTTTCCTGGTAAATAAATTTTATCTTGGTTCTCTGAATGAATGCTCATTACAACAAAATGCTATTGTTTCATAATGTCCTAATTATGTTGATATAGTGTGATTTGGCTATGATGAAGAAGAAAATGCTATGTAGAAAACATGTAAAGAAACAAAGTGACAGACAGCAATTTTAAAAGCTCTTACTCTAAGATCCAGCGTGTGATTTTTTGGTGTATTTTTTTCTTTTTCTTTCCTTTTTTTTCTCCTTTTTAAAAAGTATCTTTGTAAATTAACATGCATAATCCTTTATCATCTCCATACCCCTTAATTTTCAAAAATCTGTTTTAGTTACTTACCCTATATATGTCAGATGCTAAAGTCATTTTCAACCATTTGTCATTCCTTAATCTTACGTTTGCTCATAATGTGCTGTTACTTACTTGACATTCTCTTTATCTGGAATAGATTTCCTATGTGCATGATGCACACTTCCTTATCCAAGGTTCACATAAAGCATGCCTTTCTCTAAGAGCCTTTTTCTATCACTCCCAGCAGAGTTGGGGACTTTGCCATTTGTACGTCCCTTGTACTCTCAAATATCTCTGCTAACACATAACATGTTGTCAGTTTTAATTACAGTGTACCCTCACCTCTGAATCTCTCAATTTATTGAAGAGTTTTATTAATCTTCATTTACTTATACTTAAACCCTCATACAGGCTGGCATTTACTGGGCATTCTATAAAGTTATGTTGAATAAGAGGATGGGAATGATGGAAAAGTAAGACTTATAATGGGTACTTATATGAGTTGTAAGAAAGCTATTTAAAAATTTGGAGACATTGAGAGAGAATAATTTCTAATTCATAACTGAAAAATAAGGTAAATGGCTTCTTCTTTTTTTTTTTTTTTTTTTTTTTTCCCGAGACAGAGTCTTGCTCTTGTTGCCCAGGCTGGAGTGCAATGGCAAGATCTCACTGCAACCTCCGCCTCCCAAGTTCAAGCAATTCTCATGCCTCAGCCTCCTGAGTAGCTGGGATTACAGGTGCCTGCCACCACACCCAACTAATTTTTGTATTTTTCGTAGAGATGGGGTTTCGTCTTGTAGGCCAGACTGGTCTTGAACTCCTGAACGAATTATTTGCCCACCTTGGCCTCCAAAGTGCTGGAATTATAGGCATGAGCCACTGTGCCCAGCCAGTAAATAGCATTCTTTTTTTTTTTTAGACACAGTCTCGCACTATTGCCCAGGCTGTAGTGCAGTGACGTGATCTCGGCTCACTGCAATCTCCGCCTCCTGGGTTAAAGCAGTTCTCCTGCCTCAGCCTCCCGAGTAGCTGGGACTACAGGCGTGCCCTACCATGCCTAGCTTTTTTTTTTTGGTTGTTGTTGTTGTTGTTGTTTGTATTTTTTAGCAGAGGCAGGATTTCACCATGGTGGCCAGGATGGTCTTGGATCTCTTGACCTCGTGATCTGCCCGCTTCGGCCTCCCAAAGTGCTGGGATTACAGGCATGAGCCACCACGTCCGGCCGTAAATGATGTTCTTATAACTTCGGTCCTCTTTGCTTTTCTCTTTAATACTGGGTAACATTACCTGTAATAATGAATGTAATATAGTGAATTACCTGTTAGATGTAAAAGAATGTATACTACTTAGTAATGTTAGTAATTATTTTTAATAGCAAAGTTTATGCAACTTACTTGAACAAGAGCTAATACTATGGTCTTTTCCCTAGGAAAGCAAATATCAATGCATCTTTATTTTTATTATGTATTATGGAGCGATATGTTTGCATATGTAGAGTTTTTTATTAGGCATATGTGACATGCAAGTAAAGTAATGTTTTGTAACTAAAAGCATTATTTTATGTGATATACTCCACTAATAAGATCACTTTTAATTATTTGAAGGTGCACCTCCTCTGTCCTCTTTGGAAAAAGATAAAGAAATTGACCTTGAGTTACTTCAAGATCTAATGGAAGTTGACATTGATCCTTTAGATATTGATTTGGAAAAGGACCCTCTTGCAGCCAAGGTTTTTAAGGTATAATACTTTAGAATTTTCTTTGAAAGGAAAGTCTTTGTCTCATACTTTTGGTTTAGTAATTACTTAAAAAAGGAAAATATGCATACTTATCACTAATGCAACTTATTATTCAGCATATCTACAATGCGTTAAATTGCTGTAGGTACTTCTATTGTAGTTTTTTAAAAAAACCTACAACGGAATAGTATACATTTTTATTAATATGCCTATTAGTAATTATCATACAGTAATGGAAACCACATTTAAGTATCAGAAGTATAGTTATAGATCACCAACATTTCAGACAGCCGTTTAAACCCCATTCGAGTTCATTGCAGATTCTACTTGTATGTTAGCCTACTTCTGGTTTTTTTTTTTTTTTTTGTTTGGAGCCTACTTTCTTTTTTTGAAGGAGAATCACTTGTAATACTTTATGGTGGTACTTTATGTTCTTTGTTGCATAAGAGATTTTATTAAGGATGCTACTTATCTTTCAGTTTCTAAATATACAGGGTATGTTTAGATTTTGGCAGAAAGAAAACTATTGAATCATTCTAAAAAATCCTTAATATTATAAATGGATTTGGGAAATTTAAATGGTAAATAGAATATTTATTTTGTAGTTCTGTTTGTGTATAGATAATGTAAATAATGTGTCATTCATCCAAGAGGAAAAAGTAAACTACACTTTTTTTCCATTATTTTAAGCCAATAAGCAGTACATGGTATGATTATTGGGGTGCTGATTATGGGGCCTACAATTACAACCCTTACATTGGAGGTCTGGGAATTCCTGTAGCAAAGCCACCAGCAAACACAGAGAAGAACGGATCACAGACAGTTAGTATTTCAGTCTCTCAGGGTAAGTGTATGTTTATATTTTAAGGCATACGTTCTTAAAACAAGTCTCAAATGTATGTATATTTTGTTCTTTGAGAAATTGAGCCCAGGGATATGCCAGTGGGTTTAGTGTGCCATGAGTACCATTCAGAGCTGTTTCTCTGTAGTCAGTTTGGTGGAACTTCCATCTTTTTGGTTCTCTATCAGAATAACACCTAGCATGTGTTGTGTGTGAAGGCAATGATTTTAATTAATTGTGCTTTAATTATTGATTTTAACAGTAAACATTGTATTTTATTTATAAACAGAATAAAACTACATTAAATAATTAAATATTGTTTTTGCAGTTTCCTTTTTTTTTTTTTTTGAGATGGAGTCTTACTCTGCTGCCCAGTCTGGGGTACAGTGGTGTGATTCCATGTCACTGCAACTGCCATCTCCCAGTCCAAGCAGTTCTCCTGCCTCAGCCTCCCAAGTAGCTGGAATTACAGGTGCCCACCACCACACCCA
>NW_022436984.1:6055595-6125831 GCF_009761245.1 Sapajus apella
AGAGACAGAGTTTCACCATGTTAGCCAGGCTGGTCTTGAACTCCTGACGTAAAGTAATCTGCCTGCCTCTGCCTCCCAATGTGCTTGGATTACAGGAATGAGGCACCATGCCTGGTCTTATTTTTTCACTTTTCTAGTCATGTAGAATATCTCAGATGTATTAACTTTTAAATATATTTTTCCATTTTCAACCCTGCTTCCTCTCTTATACAATATTTTTTAAAAATTTGGCGATCATTAAAAAGTCAGGAAACAACAGATGTTGGAGAGGATGTGGAAAAATAGGAACGCTTTTACTCTGTTGGTGGGAGTGTAAATGAATTCAACCATTGTGGAAGACAGTGTGGCAATTCCTCACGGATCTAGAACCAGAAATACCATTTGACCCAACAGTCCCATTTGGGTATATGCCTTTAATTCATATATACCCAAAGGATTATAAATCATTCTACTGTAAAGACACATGCACACATATGTTTATTGCAGCACCGTTCACAATAGCAGAGACTTGGAACCAACCCAAATGCCCATCATTGATAGACTGGATAAAGAAAATGTGGCACATATACACCATGGAATACTATGCAGCCATAAAATGGATGAGTTCATGTCCTTTGCTGGGACATGGATAAAGCTGAAAACCATCTTTCTCAGCAAACTAACACAAGAACAGAAAACCAAACACCACATGTTCTCACTCATAAGTGGGAGTTGAATAATGAAAATACATGGACACAGGAAGGGGAACATCACATACCAGGACCTGTTGGGGTATGGGAGGATGGAGGAGGGATAGCATTAAGAGAAATACCTAATGTAGATGATGGGCTGCCATGTGCAGCAAACTACCATAGCACGTGGCTACCTCTGGAACAAACCTGTATGTTCTGCACACGTATCCCAGAACTTAAAGTATAATAATAATAAAATTTTAAAAAATTGAAACACATTTATCAAAATGTTTCAAGTTTAATGCAGAGAATGTTTATTCTCATAACCATTTGAGAGTAATTTGATGTAATATTTGTTTTGTTTTGTTTTACAAATCAGGACATTCTTCCACATATACACATCAAAAAGCATATTCCATCAAAATCAGGAAATTAACATTACTGCTATCAAACACTGAGAGCCTGTTCAAATTTTCGTGGTTATCTAGATAATGTTCTTTATGCACAAGGGCCCAGTGAAAAATCATGCATTGCATTTAATTGTAATGTCTCTTCAGTCTCATTCAGTCTGCAGTAGCTCTTCATAGCTGACCTTCATGACATTCATGCTTTTAAAGATAGCAGTCCAATGATTTTGTAGAATGGTCCTCAGTTTGTGTTTGTGCTATTTCCTTGTGATTAGATTGAACTATTTCCTTGTGATTAGATTGAGTTAATGCATCTTGGCAGGAATATCCCACAAATAATGTTTCCCTCTGTCCTCCCCCACCAACCCTCATTTCATTCACTTAGGTAGCCCATGGTTTTGATCTCTCTCACTATTGATGATGTTAAGTTTAACTACTTGATGAATGAGTTGTCTGCTGGGCTTCTCCCTTGCAAAGTTAGTCTTTTTCCCTTTGTAAAAATGTTTTGTTGTCATTGGGTTTTTAGTGGGAACACATGGTTTTGCTCTGTTGCCCAGGCTGAAGTATAGTGGCATGATCTCAGCTCCCTATAGCCTCTGCCTCTTGTGTTAAGCAGTTCTCCTGAGTCTCTCAAGTAGCTGGGACTACAGATGTGTGCCACCATGTCCAGCTAAGTTTCGTAGGCACAGAATTGCCTAGGCTGGTCTCAAACTCCCAAGCTCAAGCAGTCCACCCTCCTCGGCCTCCTAAAATGCCGGGATTAAAGGTGTGAGCCATAATGCTTGGCTTCTATAAGAAGTTGTTTGGGGGCTGGGAAGCAGAGTGGTTCTTGGAAACTATACATATCCTGTTTGTCACAAAATTTATTTTTAAAAAAATTACCGGCCAGGTGTGGTAGCTCATGTCTATAATCCCAGCACTTTGGGAGGCCAAGGTGGGTGGATCAGCTGAGGTCCAGAGTTTAAGACCAGCCTGGCCAACATGGCGAAACCCCATCTCTACTACAAAAGAAAATTAGCTGTGCATGGTTGTGGGTGCCTGTAATCCCAGCTGCTCGGGAGGGTGAGTTAGGAGAATTGCCAGAACTCTGGGAGTGGAGGTTGCAGTGAGCCAAGGTCATGCCGTTGCACTCCAGCCTGGGCGACAGAGTGAGACTCTGTCTCAAAAAAAAACAAAGGAAAATAAAAATACCGTAGTAGTTTATTCATTAGTTTCAAATGGATTCATGGTTTCCTTTTTTATTCAGTAAGTTATGTCTTATTTATTTATTTATTTATTTATTTTTTGGTGGAAAAATGTGAATAACATAAAACTTTTCTTTTTTATTTGTTGAGATCATTACGTTGCCCAGGCTGATCTTGAACTCCTGGGTGAGCCTAGTCCTTAAACCTCAGCCTTCCAAGTATCTGAGATTACAGCATGCTCTACCACACCTGGCATATTTATTATTTTGACCATTTTTTGTGTGTATATAGTTCACTCTCAGTGAGTATATTGATAGTGTTGTCATCTGTTTTTTGCTGTTCAGTTTGTCTTATTTGACGGGTAGGATTTCCCTTGAGATTTTCTCATCGTTATTTTAGCAATTCCTAGTTCTCTGGCAAAACATGATATCCCAGGCTCATCTTTTGCTTTAATCTGTCCCACCCTGGGAATTGGTCATTTCTTAAAGGAGTATGGCATTTCAAAACCTTTTAAAGGAAAAATGTCATTAACAGACCATGATTTGGGTCATAGGTATATGTGTTGCTATTTTGGGACTGTTTCCATTCCCTGTGGTGAAGAGAGCTAGGGCGTATACACACACTTGCATTTATATTTCTATGTCGGTATCTGTCTTAAATATGAGTTCACATCAGTATATCTGAATTTAATCTAACTTCATAGGGTTTATTTGAGCTTTCTTCCTTTCTATAGTTATAGCACTTTATTCTGACAATGAGAAACCTGGTGCTCATGATCCTTAATATCTTTTTTTTTTTTTTTTTTTTTTTGAGACGGAGTTTCACTCATGTTACCCAGGCTGGAGTGCAATGGCGCAATCTCGGCTCACCGCAACCTCCGCCTCCTGGGTTCAGGCAATTCTCCTGCCTCAGCCTCCTGAGTAGCTGGGATTACAGGCACGCACCACCATGCCCAGCTAATTTTTTGTAGTTTTAGTAGAGACGGGGTTTCACCATGTTGACCAGGATGGTCTCGATCTCTTGACCTCGTGATCCACCCGCCTCGGCCTCCCAAAGTGCTGGGATTACAGGCTTGAGCCACCGCGCCCGGCCGATCCTTAATATCTTTGTTTCCATTATCGTTACTTCACTTATTTAATATTTCTGTCTCCGTATAACCAATCACCTGTCTCTACCCTCCTTTCCACAGATATTCTTCCCCTGCTCTGGCTCTGATACTGCATGCTAGGTGGTTGTTCTGTAAGGACACACTCCTCATCCTCTCTTGGGTTCAGATGTCAACATTTTATTGTAGGAGGTAGGACATGAGTAAGAATTGTCAAATATGTTCTTTTCCTTTTAATTGATTTTTGTAGCCCTGGATGCTCGCCTTGAAGTTGGACTTGAACAGCAGGCAGAACTCATGTTGAAAATGATGTCTACCCTGGAAGCAGATTCCATTTTACAGGCATTAACAAATACTTCTCCTACGTGTAAGTAAAATTACCATTTTTAGAGTACTGCAGTGAATGATTTAGCTCTTTATCATTTTCAGATGCATTCATCAAGGACAGATTTTTAAATACTATGGTGTGAGTCTTCGGGGACTTAGTGTGTAGCACTTTCCCAGCTCCAAGTTAGTAGCAAGTTGAAACCAAGATCAAGGATTAACCGTATTAACAAATGCAGGGACCGTCAAGCAAAATACCTCCATGTAGTGATCTCAGTTCAGTGCAGAAACCTCCATTGTGTTTTGTTTACTGTATTGTTGTGAGGGTAATAAAATTCCTTCGGAAGCCTGCATACCTGCCTGCGAGTTCATTGCACTATATCCAAATTTATGATGAAGTAGATTTTTGTAGTAACATCTTTATCGTCCTTAAAGTCTAGGATAGAGGACACACGGTAGGATGATAGCCAAATAGATCTGTTAATGCCAGAATTCAGAGGATTTACTACCTTATAAGCTCCAGAAGAGAAAGGCCAATTTTTTCATAAAGGACTAATAGTAAATATTTTAGGCTTTGCTTGCCCTATGTTGTATATTGAAACTACTCTGCTCTGACTTGGTTGCAGGAAAACAGCCATAGACAATATGTAAATGAATGAGCATGGCTGTGTTACAAGAAACAGGTAGTTTGTCAGAGCTGGCCATCACGTTGTGGTTTGCTGTCCTTGATAAGGTCTACCCAGTTCTAGACTTGCGTAGACCTCATGTCAGGGGAGTACAGTTGAAATAGCACTGTGTTTTTCAAGGACGGATTGGGGAGCTGTGCTGAGAAGAGGGTGCTTATTTTATTTTCTTAGACCTGCATATCACTTCACTTTCTCTAGGGCAGAGTGAGGAAGGGGTAGTGATAGTAGGCAGAACCCAAGGAAATTACAGATGGTTCTCTTACGGAGTGTTCACAACCCATTTCAATAGAGAGAAATCTGAGTTTTTAGATCTTCCTTATGTTAAACCGAATTCTTTTCAGTCTGCAATCTTCATTTTTTTCCCTTGCTTTAGAGGGTATCAAAAGAAGGGGGAAAAAAACCCCAGAAGAAATAGTCTAGTGTTGTATAATCTTAGTCTTGGTACACAAATATTCTTGTATCTTCTCTCCTAAGCAATATGGAGATCCCTTTTGTAGGGTCCAATGTCTGCGTGATTAGAGATAACTCAGTACTGCCCAGAGTAGCCCTTTTCTTTGTTAAGACATTTCTTATTTAATACCATTTATTCTAATATCTTTCTGTAATTCTACTAAAGGATATTTGAAAAAGAGAATTTTGAAAAATCCTTTTGAAATTGGTGTCTGCTTCCCTTTATCTTTTGATTATCCTGCACACAGCTGCCTCTCTTTTTAGTATAATAATAAAATAAGCCTCTAAATATATGATAAAGCTGTTAGTGTCCCTGTATTTCTCTGGTTCCCGTCAATATATTCTCATTTAATTAATTTGGTGTATAACCTGGGCATCAGAACCGAAAGCTTCCCAGATGATTCTGATCTACAATCAAAGTTAAAGATGAATGAACTAGAATCTAGGTTACTCTAAAACTGCCTTATCAATAATTACTCAGGAGTCTTCTTTCCCTTTACTTTCCCTCCTTTATTAATTAGAAAAAACTATTGCAAATAAAAATTGCTAGAGAAAATTGTCTTTTTTTACTGGTTGAGTCCTATGAATTTGGTAACTTCTCTCTTTGGTCATTGTCTTTTTACTTTCAAGTAATATTATAAAAACACATTTTTCAAATACTAAATATTGTTTTGAACCATTTTAAAGAATGCAGTTTTAATTTTTAAAAACAAATTAACCTGTTTATATATATGAATAACTAGTTAACACATATCCTGATACTTTATGTATAAAATTATACTTGTGTTTAATTTTCAGTATCACAGTCTCCCACTGGAGCAGATGATTCACTTCTAGGAGGTTTACAAGCATCAAACCCAACCAGCCAGCTTATTATACAGTTATCATCTGTCCCAATGTTAAATGTTTGTTTCAACAAACTTTTTTCCATGCTTCAAGCCCATCATGTTCAGGTATGACTTCAGGTGAAATGGTGTATTTTTGCATATTATTGTTAGCCTAGTGAAAGATGAAACTAACTGGGAAGTTCATTCTAGACCTGTCAGAGATTATTTCTTAATATGTTCAGTTAGAAAGATGTTAGAAATACTTTGATTGCCAAAGTAATCACAGTTTCTCAATGATGGACCACTGATAATTTTAACGATTTTAAGCTTCAGTACTTTAATTCCTGCTACACACACATGCACAAACCTGTGATTTAGAGACTTGAATCATAGGGCATGGTGGCTTGAGTGTGTAGTCTTAGCTACTTAGAAGACTGAGGCAGGAAGATTGCTTGAGGCCAAGAGTTTGAGACCAGCTTGGGCAACATAACACTAGATCCTGTCTCTTATTTAAATGAAAAAATTAACCAGATGCAATAGCACATGCCTACAGTCCCAACTACTCAGGAGGCTGCGGTGGGAGGATTGATGGAACCCAGGAGTTCAAGATATAGCTAGACCTTGTGTCAAAAAAAAAAAAAAAAAAAAAAAAAAAGACTTGAATCACCTATTTTAATTTAGAAGAATCTTTTTATGAGGTAATTTATAAGTTTTAATTCAGGTAAATTTTGTTCTTCAAGAATTTTAAGATGTGTTTGCTGATCAACTAATTTCATTAACTAGAAGATGTTTCTAAGTGTCAAGAAGTGTTTAATAGAAAAGTTTATTTACTCATGACAAGAGTTTAAACATAAGATTGTTATTTAAACTGTATTTCATAATAAGTACATTTTTCACCTGTTGATTTTCATTCTTTTTCAGTTGGAGTCACTTCTCCAATTGTGGCTCACACTGAGCCTGAATTCTAGTTCATCTGGAAACAAAGAAAGTGGAGCAGACATATTTTTATATAATGCTAATAGAATACCTGTCATTTCATTAAACCAAGGTAAGATTTATTAGGAGAAAAATGATTATAGTCTAAGAAACTTACAAGGTGATCATTAGGTGAAAATATACCTAATCTTTGTCATAAGGGCTTATAACATTCTAGTGGGGAATAAACATAATACCTTTTGAAAAAGATGCACTAACTGATTGATTAGCAGCAAAGATATAGGGAGACCTTGTTAAGAACAGAAGACTCTTACTGTCTGTTCTGTGATATGCCTGTATGCAACTAAAATTTAGAATGTTCTATTACTCTTTATATTTTCTTGAAGTTTTGTCTCATCTATAAAAGCAGGTCGGTTTTTAGTTATTTTAAATTTTTTCATTTTTAAAAACTATGAATTAGCCTCTGGAGGAATTAGTCAGCTGGAGAAGGTTGTCAGTTTCCTGTAGAAGTTGTGTTTGTTTCTTGGCACGTATGAGAATGTGGGAATGGTGGTAGAAAATTATATCATTCAGGAGGAAAAGAACTAGCCTTCAGCTCTAGCTACAGGAATCTCTTTTAGTTATGTTTTAAGCAAAATATAAATAAGAATCTGTTCCTGGTGTTTTCTCCTAGAGTGGGTACATTCTGTAGTTTACCTGGCTTTTACATGGTGGGTCTTCGAACGTCAGTGCCAACCTTACTGGGTCACGGGTTCTACTTACATCTGCACTGACCCAGCACCAGCCAGCTCTTCTTGAATTGATAGATTTCCATGTCTTCCACTATATTATTATTAATATTATAAAACCTGTTTTCATCTCTATTTTTAATTTCATTATGAAAAATTATATATATATATATAAAATAGAAGAGTAAAAAGTAGCTATTCCTGGCTGGGCACAATTGCTCATGCCTGTAATCCCAGTACTTTTGAGAGGCTGAGGTGAGCAGATCCTTTGAGGGCAGGAGTTTTAGACCAGCCTGGCCAACATGGTGCAACCCTGTCTTTAGAAAAAAATACAAAAATTAGCCAGCTGTGTTGATGCACACCTATAATTCCAGTTTTTCCAATATGCATTATTGTTTTTGGCTGCTGGTTTTGTAGAATGTGAGGATTTTTAGTAACACACAAGTTATATTGAAGTAGAAATGCCTATAGTTTGAATAGTACAACAAACTGATAGTAATAACTTGTCATTTCAGGTGTAGTGGGCTGAACTTTAAACCTTATCCTAAAATGTTACTGATTCTTAATGCTTTAGTTGTATTTAATTAATAATTCTTTTTATTTGCATGTTTTGAAGATACTAGTTAAACAGCTGATTTAAATAGCGTCTTGTTTTTTAATTCATTCTTTTGGTTTTTAATTCTTTATAAACAATGTTTTTCTGAAAAATCTTTTCCCTTTCTCTTTTCTGCATAGCATCAATAACTAGCTTTCTCACAGTGTTAGCTTGGTATCCCAATACTTTGCTCCGGACATGGTGCCTCGTGCTTCATAGCCTAACACTCATGACAAACATGCAGCTTAATTGTAAGTTCATAAATTTATTCATTTAAATCTCTGACATGTACTTTAGTTTTCTGCTATTGGATTCTTAAAACACAGTTTTCCAAGGAGTGATATACTTGTTAAAGTGATTGAGTTGGCCGGGCTTGGTGGCTCACCCCTGTAATCCCAGCACTTCAGGAGGCCAAGTCGGGTGGATCACTTGAGGTCAGGAGTTTGAGAGCAGCTTGACCAACATGATGAAACCCCGTCTCTACTAAAAATACAAAAATTAGCCGAGTGTGGTGGCGGCCTTTAGTCCTACTTGGGAGGCTGACTGGAACCTGGAAGACGAAGTTTACAGTGAGCTAAGATAGCCACTGCACTCCACCCTTGGCGACAGAGCAAGAGACTGTCTCAACAAAAAAGTGATTTTTTAATTTTACCATGTCTCTTCTGAATTAGTTCCTATATATCCTTTTTGCTTGCTTACTTTGATAATATAGTCTCATATTCTTTAGATGTTCAAATCATACTTTTACTTTTAAAAAGTTATTTATTAAAAGAGTAAGTTTAATAAATAAGTTTATTATAAATAAACTTATTTATTAAAATTGATTGCTTTTAGAGTACAAAAGCAGGTTTTTACATTTAGTCTAAGTTTTTATGTTATTTTTTAAAGATACCTTTGTACTTTAAAATGATTTATTCATTATTGATTCATAAACATGCGTAACTGGATTTCTGGGTTTTGTTTAATAATTTAAATCATTGCTTAGCTTCAAAATGCTTTTTCCATTTGGAATATATTTTCCACAAATGAGAGCAAAAGCATCACTATAATACTGAAGATGGATTTGATTCAAAGGATATTTTATTCAGCTCAGAAAACCTGTACATTAGATCATAGTTAACCTGTATACAACTAACATGTAAAAAGGAATAATTTTGCCACAACTTATTTAAGAAAATTCGGTTAAAATTTACCTGAAAAGTAGATCTCTGACTGTTTTTGGAAGGGGGAGTTAGTAAGAATAGGCTTTCCAAGTAAGAGTCAGGAGCTGGTTACATCTTTTCTGTTTGATTGTACTAAATAAGATGTAAACTCAAGGTGTTTTCACAGAGGAGGGGCAGAGGAGATAGATGGTAGATAGAATAGAGAGTGAAGTCTTGCTTAACCAGTATAATAGAGACGGAAACCACTTTAATAAACTGTAATCACTGGGAATATATGAATTTTCCTTGGAACTAAAAGATGCTTTTAAATACTGCATTTCCATTATTTCATGGTCCGTTTCTTAAGAGGTTTTTTACAAAAATGTTTTATAGCTGGTTCCAGCAGTGCCATTGGAACTCAGGAGAGTACTGCTCATTTGTTGGTTTCAGATCCAAACCTTATTCATGTATTAGTGAAATTTCTTTCTGGCACCAGTCCACATGGAACAAATCAGCACAGTCCACAGGTAATATGATGTTTAGCCTGGGACACACCCAGACTACTCAATAAATTTGTAATATAAAGCTATATAATTTTTAATTTCTAAAGTATTAAGTAATAGCCTTTTGTATTTGTAATAATAGCTATACTGACACTAAGTAATAGCAGGTGGTAAGTTCTTAGAGCAGTGATACTAGGTTTTCATGTAGATACATCTTTTTGGCATTGCTTTTGGATAACTGGAAACATTCTGAGTAAATATTGCAAAGGTAGAGAAGCATTTCAAAAATGTTGGAATTAAAATAAATTTTAATATATCATATTTGATGACTTCTATCAGGATTATCAGTTTACCTTAATTATTTTATGATAATGATTTTGCTTAACAAAAAATAACAATATTGCCCAGGGCTTATAAACATTTTCTGTCTCGCTATAAATTTTCCTTCATGTCAATTTAATTTCTTGTTATGGTGTACTGCTTCTGTATAAATATTTCTACTTCATTATATTTCTTTTAATGTAAAAATATATTATTTATACCATCTTTTAAAATCAAGCTAGATCATGACTATCTTGCAAGTTTATCATTTTAAAATTCTTACCTGGATTTGCCGTTAGATAAGTTCTAATTTAGTTGTATTCAACAGCCCAGTTTCTCTTATTAATTCATTTATTCAGTATTTAAGAGGCTTCTATATGCTTCTTGTAGGTACTAGAGATGTAGTATTTACCAAGATCAAATACCTGCCTTCATAGTGCTTATATGTTTAGTCAGTACTCTAATATTTGATATATTTTAATTTTGTAGATTATAATAAAATAAATGAGACAAGGAGAGAGTAAGAGAGAAGAAACTAACTTGTAGTTAGATTAGAACAGGGTTTTGGTAGGGGCAGAGATGTGTTATCAAGTGATTATTGTATTTAAGATTAATTGAAGCTAAAACAGGAAAACTCCTCAGGATCATCTGACTTCATTATTTTACATGTAAGAAAACATGCATCAGCTACATTGCCCCAACTAGTTATCAGTATAGCTAGGTATCAGTGTGCAAGGCTTTGCAAAAAGTAATATTTTCTTTCTGTTTTTTAGTAAAAGGCAGGAGGAAATAATTTTCTAAAAGTTTTTAACTTATTGAAGATCAAGCTTTCCTTTTGTTATCTGGGTTTTATGTAGGAAGTTCTGATAAGAAAGCTGTGATTTGTATGCTCAGTGTCAGAAATTAAATTTATCTAACTCTAAAATAATTTGGAGGGTTATATTGTATTTTATTTTCCAGAACTCCTCCAGGGTTTTATGAGTCCTTCATCAAGCCAAATTAGGATCAAGTAAAATAATACATAGAAGTGCTATAGCATACTCCAGAATATACCTCAGGGTTACTTAGTACGGTGTTCACTGTCATTTCTTTCATTGATGAGTTAAAAGTTTGGGAAAGCAGGGTTTTTTTTTTTTAAGTCTTGGTATAAATTTATTTTCATTTAGTTTTATTTAGTTAGTTTTTGTTTTGTTTGTCACTTAGCTTAGTAATTGCTCTGCTAGTTTTTAGAAACATGACCTTTTATGGATCATTTTACGTCTCTGCTCCTGAGTTCTTTGATTTTAAAATGGATTAAGAAGGTTATTTGTGAAAATCTGTGTTGAAGTTTTTTATCCTCTGGAAAGCATTATAAAAGTGTTTATTGTGTAATTCAGGTGAATTTTTTTCAGTGTTGAGTTCAGTAAACCTGATAGAGTTGTTCTGTGAAAACCATAATGAAAAAGTGTTGATAGTAGAATCTTTATTTGCAATTTAAAATAAATACATTAAGACCTAAAAAATTGATTTTCTCCTATCATTGTTAATACTTTTGTTTTCCTCATATGAAAAGTTACAGTATATAGCTCTTGACTTTATACTTGATAATTTAAAAATGAATGATTCTGTAAATGGTATCAGTAAGCAGTTTTCAGTGAATATACATTTCTCTTCAGGTTGGTCCAACAGCTACACAAGCTATGCAAGAATTTCTTACCCGATTACAAGTGCATCTTTCCTCAACATGTCCTCAAATATTCAGTGAATTTTTGCTCAAGCTAATTCATATACTTTCAACTGAAAGGTAAATTTTTGTGTACTAATTTGTTCCTGATATAGAAGTAACATGAAACTCTCCAAATTTACTTTTTTCTTTAACGTTTTTTGGGAATTTATCTGTGAAGAAATAAGCAGGAGGACAGTAGGAATTACGGGGGAAGGATTTATTGGTGTGTTTCCTGATTGTTTGCATTTCATTTCATTATGGTTCTTCCAAGTCCTTCTACCTCTACTCTCTGTAATATGAAAGGAATACAGCTGACTTGCTTTTAATGGCTTTATAGGTTAGTTATTTATTATAAGCCTTTTAAAAGGTGAAATTTATTTTGAAGCTGTTTAAACTCTGAAGCTACTACCAGTGATTGTATATATCAGAAACTGAAAAATACAGCTCATAAAAGAAAATTATATACCAGTCTTGTGTAGGAATTCTAAATAAATGTATTAACAAAATCAGACTCTACATTATAAGAAGAAATTGTGACCATAATGGGTTGATTCTTGTAATGCTTGAATGCTTCAATATCATATATCTCTTATTAATGTCATTTTCTTTATTTTATATTTCTTAAAATCCAATATTACTTTCTGACAAAAACTTTATTTTTTTGAGATGGAGTCTCACTCTTTCGCCAGGCTGGAGTGCAGTGGTGCTACCTTGGCTCACTGCAACCTCTGCCTCCCAGGTTCAAGTGATTCTCGTGCCTCAGCCTCCCGAGTAGCTGGGATTACAGGCACACGCCACCACACTCAGCTAATTTTTGTAATTTTCGTAGAGATGAGATTTCATCATGTTGGCCAAAATGGTCTCAATCTCCTGACTTTGTGATCCGCCCACCTCAGCCTCCCAAAGTGTTGGGATTACAGGCATGAGCCACTGCGCCTGATTGAAAACTTTTAATGAGTTATAAAGTGTTACC
Source organism: Sapajus apella (assembly GCF_009761245.1). Lineage (NCBI taxonomy): Eukaryota > Metazoa > Chordata > Mammalia > Primates > Cebidae > Sapajus > Sapajus apella. The sequence goes on from NW_022436984.1 coordinate 6,068,153, forward strand.
TTATTTTTGAAGTCACAATAAAACTACGTGATGGACAAATTACAGAATTAATAAAACATCTGGCATGCTTGAGTATTTCAAAAAATCCCCATTAACATAAGGAATAAGGCTGGGCTTAGTGGCTCATGTCTGTAATCCCAGCACTTTGGGAGACTGAGGTGGGGAGATCACCTGAGCCCAGGAGTTTGAGAGCAGTCTGGGCCACATGGAAGTACTCCGTCTCTACAAAAAAAAAAAAAAAAAAAAAAAAAGCCTGATGGGGGGTGTATACCTATAATCCCAGCTACTGTGGAGGCTGAGGCAGGGGGATTGATTGAACCCATGAGCCAAGGAGGCAAAGGTTGCAGTGAGCCCTGATTGTGCCACTGTACTCTAACCTGGACGACAGAACAATACTCTGTCTCGAATTAATAATCAGGAATAAGTCACTAGTGGCTATTGCCACTTTTTTCATCTAATTTTATTATGGAAATGCCAGTGCATCAAAAGTTTTTTTAAAAACAATACATACTGAAAATGAGTAAAATCATTTGTGCATTATGACTTTTTAAAAATGAATATTAGAAATCACAGGAGGAATATGTAGTTTATAAAATTTAATGCAGTAACAGTGGCATTCTGTTGTGACTTAAATACATACATTTGGAAAACATCAGTGTTTATGTAAAAATAGTATTTATATGTACTTTGTGAAGATTTTGTAAAATTTTGAATGACATAAAATCACCTGAGGAGTAAAGATTAGTCACCATTTGTTTTATTTTTATTTAACTACTAGGCTTTTTAATTTTGACTCTGCAGGCTTTAGAATAGTCTAATTCACAGAGTTCACAACAGTGAATGCTTCCATACTAAACTTGAATACATTTGCTCTAACATTTTCTAAGGACTATTTTTTTTTTGACAGAGTCTCGCTCTTGTGCCCTGGTTGGAGTGCAGTGGCGCAATCTTGGCTCATTGCAACCTCCACCTCCCTGGTTCGAGCAATTCTCCTGCCTCAGCCTCCCGAGTAGCTGGGACTACAGGTTCATGCCACCACACCTGGCTAATTTTTTTATGTTTTTAGTAGAGACGGGGTTTCACTGTGTTAGCCAGGATTGTCTCGATCTCCTGACCTCGTGATCCACCTGCCTCAGCCTCCCAAAGAGCTGGGATTACAGGCGTGAGCCACCTTGCCCGGCCTAAGCTGAGATGTTTTGAGGTTTATATGCCACAAAAACTGTTTAGGAATTTTCTCCACTTCACTTCATCCAACATATACCCTGTATATTTTGATGGCATAGTTTATTTCATATGGTCCACAAAGCTATGACCCAAGAAGAATGTTAGTTTCTGTTTGTTATGTATGTTTTTAATAAAGGCTCTGGTATCCTGTTAAAGATACAGCAGCTCTTTAGTTAGATTAATGGTATCAAAATATAAACTGAAAGAAATACTCAATATCAAGAAGGCATTCAGTTTTACCAGATGAGGGTTTTGCAGACAACTATCTATTGGCCTTTGGACTCTGATTTCACTTTATTAAATATCCTTCAAAAAACAGAAGTTTTAAAATTCTAGATATAATCTAAATTGTCAACTTCTATGTATTTTTTTGTTATTGTTGTTTCTTAAATACCTTCCTCACCGAGAGTCACACAGAATATCCCGTTTTCTTCTAGAAATTTTACAGTTTTATGTTTTACATTTAGATTTGTTATTTTTTCGCTTTCAGGATAAAGGTTGTTTTTTTTTTTTTGTCTGTGAATGTCGAATTGTTCCTATACCATTTTTTGAAAATACTTTTCTGTTTTCATTGGATTTCCTTTTTAATTTTTCAAATACCAGTCAACGATATTTGTTTTGATCTATTGATAAATTTTTTTTTTTTTTTTTTTTTTTTTTTGACAGCTTTGCTCTTTTGCCCAGGATGGAGTACATTAATGTGGTCTTTGCTCACTGCAACCTCTGCCTCCTGGGTTCGTGCAATTCTCATGCTTCAGCCTCCTCAGTAGCTGGGATTACAGGCATGTCACCAAACCTGGCTAATTTTTATATTTTCAGTAGAGACAGGGTTTCACCATGTTGGCCCTGCTGGTCTCAAACTCATGGCTGCAAGAGATCCCCCACTACTGTCTCCCAAATTGCTGGGTTTACAGGCATGAGCCACCACACGCAGCCGCATTTGTTCATACAGTGTATTATATAGAATTGATGTTTTTGTCTATTTTTTATGCATTACCTCACTGTCTTCATTTCCTTATAGTATTTTTTGAAATCTAATAGTGTAGGTTCTCCACCGTTCTTTATTTTCAGAGTTGTTTTGGCTATTTTAATTCCATTCCTTTTCCTTATAAATTTCACAGTCAGATTGATGCACCAGAAAAAAACTATTGCTGGATTTTGAGTGAGATTGTATCACTCTGTAGATCATTTTGGGCAGATTTATTGCTTATTTGGAATTTTGTTTGTGTACAGCCATGTTGTCAGAATACAGTTAGTTTTATTTCTTCCTTTCTTATGCATGTGTCTCACCGCCCCATTTGTACTTGTAAGGACTTCCAGTATGCTATTGAGTAGAAATGGTAAAAGTTGTTCTTCTTTCTTTTTCTCAATCTTAAGATCTATGAAACATTGTCTTTCATAATTAGATATGTTACTAGCTTGAGTTCTTTTTTAGATACTTGATGGTAAGTTGAGGAAGTTCCAGTTTGTTATGACTTGCTAAGACATTAAAAAAATTATAAATGTCTTTTGGATTTTGTTAGATGTTTCTCTGCATCTGTCGAAATGATCATAGGTTGTTTCTTCTTTCATCTGTTTATATGGTAAATTATATTGATGTTTTCTAAAGAGTTGGGATCTCACCATGTTGTACGAGCTGGCCTTGAACTCCTGGGTTCAAGCAAGCTTTCGGTATCATTCTGTTTGTAGCTGGGCCAATAGGCATATGCCACTACGCCAAGTCTGATTATTTTATTTTATTTATTTATTTTTCTGTGTTATGACTTTGTATTGTTGCTCTGGATTTTTTTTTTTTTACGTGTCAGTCAGTGTGCATTCTCAGATCCCCTTGGTCATAACATATCAATCGTAATTTATTGCTGAATTTATTCTCTGAAAGAGGTTGTGTAATATGTGTACTGTCACTTACTTAAATATTTTGTAGCATTTGCCATTGAAGCAATTTGTGGCTACAGTTTTCTTTGCCCAAAAATTTTTCAACTTATTTTCTAGGTTTTGTATTATTCAGGTTTTCTCTTCTTGAGTGAGTCTTGGTAGTTTCATGAAGGAAGTTATTTCTTTACTTTGTTGAATTTGTTTGTTGAAATGTGTGTTTATTAGTGTCTGTAAGATGTATAGTGAGTTTCCTTCTTTTATTTCTGATGTTGGTAATTTTTATCTTTTTTTGGGCCATTCTGGCTAGAATTCATCAATACTATTTTTTTTTTTAAAAAAAGCAGCTTTAGATTATTTCTTCCTTTCTACTTTCTTTGAATTTAATTTGACCTTTCTGGCTTAGATAATTGATTTTAGACCTTTCTTCTTTTCTAGTACAAGCTTTTGACAATGTCAGAATTGGTCTATGTAGACTACTTACATTTAATGTGATTATTGAGATGCTGGATTAAAATTGATCATTTGGCCGGTTTTCTATTTATTTCATCTATTTTTGGTTCCTTTTAAAAACTCTTTTTCTGTTGACTTTTGAGTTAAACAACTTTTAAAATAATTTTGTTTTCACTCTTATTATTTATAACTGAATTTCTTATTTATTTATTTTTGAGATAGTGTTTGCTCTGTTGCCCAGGTTGGAGTGCTGTGGTGCCATCTTGGGTCACTGCAACCTGTGCCTTCTGGATTCAAGTGATTTTCGTGCCTCAGCTTCCGAGTAGCCAGGATTACAGGCAACTGCTGCCACATGTGGCTAATTTTTATATATTTTGTAGAGATGGGGTTTCACCATGTTGGCCAGGGTACTCTCGAACTCCTAAACTAAAGCAGTCCACCCCCATCACTGGCATTATAGGTGTGAGCCACTGTGCCTGACTTATAACCAGAAGTTTTTCATACTAGTTTTCCTGGCTTTACAAGGAAAGCTTGTACTTTATATCACATTCTACTTTCAAATATTATTCCACTCATATATAATGTCAGAACTTAACTGTAGTTTCAATTTTTCTCTTCCATCTTTTGTGACATAGTTTTCATGTTTTTACTGTTGCATATGCTATAAACACACAGTACTGTACAACCTTTATTTATTATTTTTTATTTATTTATTTATTTATTTTTAACCTTAGACAGTCTTTTTTTGTTGTTTTTTGTTTGTTTTTGAAACAGAGTTTGGCTTTGTCACCCAGGCTGGAATGCAGTGGCATGATCTCAGCTTACTGCAATCTCCGCTTCCTGGGTTCAAGCAATTCTCCTGCCTCAGCCTTCCTGGTAGCTGGGATTACAGGCACATACCACCATGCCCGGCTAATTTTTGTATTTTTAGTAGCGATGAGGTTTCACCATGTTGGCCAGGCTGGTCTTGAACTTCTTACCTCAAGTGATCTGCCCGCCTTGGCCTCCCAAAGTGATGAGATTATAGGCATGAGCCACTGCACTTGGCCTAATTTGTCTTTTTCTTGCTGTTAGATTGAGGGTGATGCTCTTTTCAGCATTCTCTATCTTAGGCATAAGCAGAATTTGAAGAGCATTCAATTTTGATACATAAGAATGATTTGGTTGAATATTAATTTTTATGTATCATTATCAGTAGGGAATGTTTACAGTAGCATTATTTGAGAATGTAAAAAATTAGAACTCATTTCATTATAAGAAGTGCCTTGTGATTTTGAAGTATTTTAGACTAGCTTCAAAATCACTGTTGGATATACTATTTCCCTTACTTTTGTATTTGGAAGGGAAGTTGTTTTTGAGTTTGTGTAAAATAGAGGTAAGAACAAGAACTCAACAAGAGATTAAAACTATCAGCTATCTCACAAAATAGTGAATACCAATAATTTGTTTAACTTTCTTATATTGTGATAAGTTACTGCTTTCAAAGCTACTTAAAATGGTTTAGTTTTTAATCCTCTGTCTTGTATCTTTCTCTCTCTCTGCAGGGGTGCTTTCCAGACAGGCCAAGGACCTCTGGATGCCCAAGTGAAGCTCTTAGAATTCACTCTGGAGCAGAATTTTGAAGTCGTTTCAGTTAGTACTATTTCTGCTGTGATAGAATCTGTTACATTTTTAGTTCACCACTATATCACTTGCTCAGACAAAGTAATGTCAAGAAGTGGATCAGATAGCTCCGTGGGTGCTCGAGCATGCTTTGGTGGACTGTTTGCCAACCTTATTCGTCCAGGTGATGCAAAAGCAGTTTGTGGCGAAATGACAAGAGATCAACTCATGTTTGATTTGTTAAAACTTGTTAACATTTTAGTGCAGCTGCCTCTTTCAGGCAATAGGGAATACAGTGCAAGAGTGTCTGTGACCGCAAATACAACAGATAGTGTTTCAGATGAAGAAAAAGCCTCAGGAGGCAAAGATGGCAATGGAAGTAGTACCAGTATTCAAGGATCACCTGCATATGTTGCTGACTTAGTCTTAGCCAACCAACAGATTATGAGCCAGATTTTGTCTGCTCTGGGCCTGTGTAATAGCAGTGCCATGGCAATGATAATTGGTATGTATTGAGAATATTAATCTTACTGTTGTCTCTGGTACTATAACTGTCTTTTTTTAAGCAATATATGGATTCATTTTCTTTTTACTTTATAGTGTAAAACTGCTTTAAGTTTTTCATGACTGAGTTTTATTTGTGAGAAATTTTGTATACGGGCTTCAATTAATGAATGAAAGTGAAATATTGAAAAATGTTGTCAGTTTGTTTTTGTTTTTTTCTTTTTATTGTTACACATCCCAGGTTCAAGTAATTCTCATGTCTCAGCCTCCCAAGTATCTGGGACCATAGGTGCCTGCCACCGCACCTGGCTAATTTCCGCTTTCACCCCTGCAGACGGAGTCTTACTCCCAGGCTAGAGTGCAATGGTGTGATCTTGGCTCACAGCAACCTCTGCCTCCCAGATTCAAGTGATTCTCTTGCCTCAGCCTACCGAGTAGCTGGGATTACAGGTGCCCACCACCACACCCCTGCTTTTTTTTTTTTTTTTTTTGGAGACAGAGCCTTGCTGTGTTGCCCAGGCTGAAGTGCAGTGGCACGATATCGGTTCACTGCAACCTCTGCCTCCTAAGTTCAAGGAATTGTTGTGCCTCAGCCTCCCGAGTAGCTAGGATTACAGGCATGTGCCATAACACCTGTTCAGTTTTTGTATTTTTAGTGGAGATGGGGTTTTGCCATGTTGGGCAGGCTGGTCTCGAACTCTTGACCTCGGGTGATTCACCTGCCTTGGCCTCCCAAAGTGCTAGGATTACAGGTATAAGCCACTGCACCCAGCCAATTTATATATATGTATATTTTTTAGTAGAGACGGGATTTCACCATGTTGTCCAGGATGGTCTTATTTCATATCATTTTGTGTTAAAGACCAGAATTACTTGTTCACGTTTGCTTTAAAAACAAAATGTAAAATTTTATCCACACTGTAACATTTTCTATGACACGTATCAGTATTAAATTTATATGCTGTTGCTTAACTTTTCTACCTTTTTGAATGTTAGTACATTAAATTTTTAAAATAATTGAAAACATATATACTGTGGCAAAATCTATTTCTACTATATTTTTGTCTGTTGGTATTTTTTCCTTTGTCAGTATATGGGAAACAACTGTATCTTCCTTTTGGTTAGATTAAAAAGTATAATTACACTTATTTTTCTATTCATGTCCTCTCTTCTTGATGTATAGCTAGTATGTAGAGTGATGTTCTCTCAGTCACATAACAGAACAACTTATTTTTATTGTTGGTGATCATAGAGGTATCTCATGTAAGAAGATAGCTGTAAACTAGACTCTACTGAATATTATCATTTATATTTTAATCACTAGGAGTCAGTTTGGGGTATGTGTAGGAGGTATAGACAGCTATTATATATTCTTCAGCAGTTTTGGAAAACGTGGCTTTTCAGCTTCTCTGTTTTAATTGTTGTGATTCATTTCACCATGTTGGCCAGGCTGGTTTCAAACTCCTGAACTCAGGTGATCCACCTGCCTCGGACTCCCAAAGTGCTGAGATTACAGGTGTGAGCCACTGTGCTCGGCCAGATGTATATATTTTTAATGTGGAATCTTATTTTCCTAGGAGCAAGTGGATTACATCTCACTAAACATGAAAACTTTCATGGTGGGCTGGATGCCATATCAGTTGGGGATGGATTATTTACCATACTGACAACCCTTAGTAAAAAAGCTTCTACAGTCCACATGATGCTGCAGCCAATTTTAACCTACATGGCCTGTGGATATATGGGCAGACAAGTAAGTTCAAGCCAACAACAGTTGTCGTGATTCAAATGAATTTCTGGCAATGTAAGTGGAGAATTAAAGGACAGAGACAAATAAGTATACTTATTATATATTGGACAATGAAAAGCATCAGTGCAAGAGGGCTATGGATTATTAATAAAGGTTGGAGAATAAAGTTTCCTTGAAGTGGTATTTTCAGAGATGACCGTAGTGATACAATAATAAGGCATTTAATATGTTCTTGAGTTTTAGTGCTTTTAGTATAGTTCCAAGAAGTTGTTCTCTTTTTCTTAAAACTAGCATAGTGTAATACTGAGGTATTCTCCATAGTTGTTACATAAGAAGATGTAATATGAAATTCACATTATGTATTTAGTTTTCTTACATTAAAAGGGATTAGGCTAATCAAAGAAAATAGGTTACAAAATTTTTCCTTTTTCTGTTTATTTTTACAAATGAAATTATAGGGATCAAATTATTTTGCTTTCTTGTCCATTTCCCATTTTGAAATACAGATAATAGAATAATTTCTTATGTCTTATATAGCAGGGTATAATTATCATTTTCTTAAACATTTGTTGAATATATATATTTCTCTCAGAAAATACAGAAGTTCCAATTTTAAATGAAATTGGTGTCTAAATGCTCTTTAAGGGAGTAAATAATAATGGATGAAGATAGATGCTTTAAAACATTCGCTGAGTTCAGGGAGTTTTTTTTTTTTTTTTTTTTTTATTCAGGTAATATTTCTTATGTATTTTGGCAGACATTTTGTATTTAGTGTATTTAAGGCTGTCAGTCTACAAAAATTAACTAGGAAGGAATAGTACATGCATTGAGAAGTTTAGTTGTTTTTATTCACAGTAACACATAAAGTCATAATGCGTATTTCATTTTTTAGGGCTCTCTTGCTACTTGTCAGTTATCTGAGCCATTATTGTGGTTCATTTTGAGAGTATTGGATACTAGTGATGCCTTGAAAGCATTTCATGATATGGGTAAGATAAAATTTTTACTAACTGTCATTTAAGTGTCATTATGTGATAGTATGTTACATTTTCATTTTTGTAGTCTTTTGTGGAAGTTTACTTTTGATGTTGAACTACCTGTCCTGAGATCGATTTCATTTCATATTCTTTGTAAATTTAGGTGGTGTTCAGCTCATATGCAATAACATGGTTACTAGTACAAGGGCTATTGTGAACACTGCAAGAAGTATGGTATCAACTATTATGAAATTTCTTGATTCTGGTCCTAATAAAGCTGTTGACAGCACATTGAAAACAAGAATACTAGCTTCTGAGCCTGACAATGCTGAAGGGATTCATAACTTTGCACCCCTCGGTAAGAAAAGTGTTATTAAATCTTACTTGTATGAATTTATTCAGTTTATTAGCTGGTATGAAGCAAAATTAGTTGAAGTAGGTTCATGATATTATACTATCACTATTTTAATTACAAACATTTTATTTTAAAGGTAGTAGATATCTCAACATTCTGAGAGGGATTTTTTTTTTTTTTTTTTTTTTTTTTTTTTTTGTGGGGGGAGACAGATTCTTGCTCTGTCGCCAGGCGCCAGACTAGATTACAGTGGTGCAATCTCAGCTCACTGCAGTCTCCGCCGGCTGGGTTCAAGCAGTTCTCCTGCCTCAGCCTCCTGAGTAGCTGGGACTACAGGTGCGTGTCACCACGCCCAGCTAATTTTTGTATTTTTTAGTAGAGACGAGATTTCACCATGTTGGACAGGATGGTCTCAATCTCGACCTCGTGATGCACCTGCCTCGACCTTCCAAGAGGAAATGTTTTAACAGTTCTTTAGCAGTAAAATTTGTTTTTATTTGTGAGTTTAAATAGAAGCACAATTTAAGAAACTATATAGAGATTCTTCAGTAAGTTTCCCTTAAATGTTAATTGATTTGAAATCTTATTTTCCTTCTTAAAATGGTACTGTCTTTTGTTTTGAGAGAGTCTCACTCTGTCACCTCAGCTGGAGTGCAATGACGTGATCTTGGCTCACTGCAACCTCTGCCTCCTGGGTTCATGTGATTTCGTGGTGAACCTCCTGAGTAGCTGGGATTATAGGTGTGTGCCACCACACTGGCTATTTGGTTTTTTTTGTTGTTGTTTGTTTTTTTGTTTTGTATTTTTAGTAGAGATGGGGTTCCACCATGTTTTCCAGGCTGGTCTTGAACTCCTGGCCTGAAGTGATCCCTGCCTCAGCTTCCCAAAGTGTTGGGATTATAGGCATGAGCCACTGTGCCTGGCCTTAAAGTGGTACTCTCTTTTTTAAAAGTTTCGAATTTAAGTATTTACTTTTTTATCCAGTTCGCGTAGTTTCTCTTTAATTTTTCTTTTCATATTTCTAAATCATAGACATTGACATCTTAGAATAAAGATTATTTTAAAGGTGCAGGATATATTGGACATTGTTTTTTACTTAAATCATTTGAAAATTATTGAGCTAAATTTATTGCTGTTATCTTTAGTTTTCATGTATCACATGAGTATAAAGAAATTAGATAGCAGTTAATAATGAACTTGTCACCTTGTTAGTTGACGTGATTTCCTAATGTTTTGTGAATATTTTTACAGTCATAGGATGCTAAATACATTAAGAGAATCATTTGTTCATGTTTTCAATTAATTTTTCTGGTTTAATTTTATTTGAATAGATCTTAAGGCTTTATTATGTGTCTTTTGCAAGTTCTTATTTTATGTAAAATGTCTTCTCTAGGTACAATCACATCTAGTAGTCCTACAGCCCAACCAGCTGAAGTGCTATTGCAGGCCACACCTCCTCATAGAAGAGCTCGCTCTGCTGCTTGGTCCTACATCTTTCTTCCAGAGGAAGCTTGGTGTGACCTTACCATTCACCTTCCTGCAGCAGTGCTGCTTAAGGAGATACATATCCAGCCTCATCTTGCATCTCTTGCAAGTGAGTAGTATGTTATAAAGAAGTATCATAAGAACAAACTTTAATTTAGAAACATTTGAAAATAAAAATATTTAGTGAGCAGAAATACATTTAGTTGTGATCACCTGAGTGTGTAACTTCTGAACAATTTTTAGTGAAATAATTAATACTACCAAGTCATTTCCTGTGAAATGACTGTTAACATCAGACAAAAAGAATGTGTGATTAAGTGTAAACAGATATTTTCCAGTTATATATTATTTTGCATTTTCTTTTCTCTGAAATTTACCAAGCTTTAGTATTAAGCTGAAATGAATTCATTACATTTCCATTTTTTTACCATGTTTGTTTTTATAGCCTAGACCTTAGTCCTAGCCTTGCAATGTGAAATTAGCATAGATTTGTGTGTCTGCCCTCCAACTTCTTTAGAAGATAACTACCTTTTTGAGTAATATTTTATTATAATATTTTGACGACTTCAATGTGATTTTAAGATTCATACTGTGTTTATTGTAATATTTCAGTATCCTTGTAATATTGTATCATTCATTTGATGCATGTTCATTGAATACATTTTATTGAACTTTATAAGATAATTCAAAATAATTTTTACAAAATATTAATAAATTATCTTAAGAGCACTAACTCGTTCAACTATAAAGAATATGAAATACTCATTTGTGGTTTTTGTTTTTGTTTTGTTTTGTTTTGTTTTGAGGCAGGGTCTCACTCTATTGCCCAGGCTGGAGTACAGTTTAGATATCTCAGATCAATGCAGCCTTGACCTCTTAGGCACAAATGATCCCCCACACAGCCTCATGTGTAGCCGGGACCACAGGTGTGTGCCACTACTCCTGGCTAAATTTTTGTATTTTTTGTAGAGACAGGGTTTTGTTATGATGCCTAGGCTGCTTTCAAACTCCTAGACTCAAGCAGTCTACTCACCTTGGCCTCCCAAAGTGCTGAAATTACAGGTGTGAGCAACTGCACTCAGCCCATTATGTATTTTTTGTGATTCCCAAATTCTTTCAATATAATTATGATTTTCCCAGAATTGCTTAAATTAATACACATACTTCCATTTATTGATTGATTCTCATTGCTATCAAATATCATTCAATAATTGGATGAGGAGCTATGGCAAATTTTGTAGATTCCTGGCATCTTTGGAGAAAACAATTTTTTTCTACATATTTGCCAGATTAGACGGATATATCTTAATTACTTGTGGCATCCACACCTAGATAAAAACAGATAATATAAAGGTGAAAGGAAAATATGCTAATACGCAGTTTTAGGAGGTTAACAATAACTATATTAAAAGGCAAAATATATGTCAATTTAAGACTTAGGCTGCCTCTAAAATTTGGAAGAGATTGCTTTTAGTTGGAAAGCAGAGGGGTCGGTCATAAGTGGTGGCTTTTGAAGTTCAGCTGGATTTTGCACATGGGAATTGAAACAGGAAGCATATTACAAAGGGGGAACTCCTATGAAAAATTAATTGGTTTAGGTACTCCCTACTTAAGTGTACTTGATTAAGAAATTTGGTTTTTTAGCTGGGCATGGTGGCGCGTGCCTGTAATCCCAGCTACTCAGGAGGCTGAGGCAGGAGAATTGCCTGAACCCAGGAGGCGGAGGCTGCGGTGAGCCGAGATCGCGCCATTGCACTCCAGCCTGGGTAACATGAGTGAAACTCCGTCTCAAAAAAAAAAAAAAAAAAAAAAAGAAAAAAGAAATTTGGTTTTATTATTGGATTAGAGCAGAAGTTGAAAATATGTTTTGATATAGTGGAAATAACAGTCTTTAGGATCAGACATGAACTTGAATCGAATCTGTGTCATTTGTTCTTGTTGGAGTGTGGATTACTTAATCTCTTTTACTATGTCTGCTTGTGTGAAATGTAGGTGATACTTTCCTCAAAAGGTTTTGAAGAGTAAACTTAAAAATTAATTTGACTGTCTAGTTACCGGTGTAAACCTGGCATATAATTCCTTCTTATTTTACCACTGAAATTAAAAATAAAATGAAATTTCAAAGATTTTAGTTGACATGTATTTATTATATAGGGTTCCATGTTAAGCTAGAAAGAAGTAATTTTCCTGTAGTAGCTACCAGTTATTTGTTCATTGGGGACTCCTGAAATTTGAGCAAGAATTGATTTTTTAAAAATTCTTGTGAATATTTGGTTTAATTTGAAAAGGAGGCCAGGCCCAGTGGCTCATACCTGTAATTCTAACAGTTCTGGAGGCCAAGGCAGGTGAAACACTTGAGGTCAGGAGTTTGAGACCAGCCTGGCTAAGATGGCAAAACCCTGTCTCTACTAAAAATTTAAAAATTACCTGGACTTGGTGGCACCTGCCTGTAGTTCCAGCTGCTTGGGAGGCTGAGGCAGGAAAATCACTTGAGCCCAGGATGGGGAGGTTGCAGTGAGCCAAGATTGCACCACTGCACTCACTCTAGCCCGGGCAACAGAGTGAGACTCTGTCTTAAAAAAAAAAAAAAAGAAAAGCAGTTTCTAAGCTCAGCTGTGAGGTTAAGCTCAATGGTTAAAAAATGTCACAATCTATTAGTAATAAAATAATTGGTAGAAAAACAAGTTTTATTACATTTTTTTTTCCAAATTATTTAAAACAGTAAACCATAGCATATTAATCAAATACAGTTTCATGTTACTTATGATAATTTTGAATAAAGAAGAAATGATGATATAATTACCTATTTGGCCGGTTTTATTCAGAGGGAGCATCAAGTACATGTGCATCACACATCTTTGATTCCTCTTTTTTTAAGGTGAATGTTGGAATGTTTAAGTATAATTTTTATTGTATTGTAGATCAAATATTTTGTGTTGAAAAGTAGCTTCAAAATTATGGTGAAAGTCATTGTCAAAGTATAATTTGTTGTATTAATTTTCTTTCTATAAGTTCATGATGAATACAACGGAAAGCTGCTATTTTTACTGGGATTTTTATTAAACTGTCCTTCTAGTTTACTTTGCCTTTTGTGATGATTCGATTTTCTCTTTCAATAGCTTGCCCATCCTCAGTGTCTGTTGAAGTAAGTGCAGATGGAGTAAATATGCTACCTTTGTCCACTCCTGTTGTCACAAGTGGTCTCACCTACATAAAAATTCAGCTTGTAAAAGCTGAAGTAGCTTCTGCTGTCTGCCTTAGACTACATCGTCCACGAGATGCCAGCACTTTAGGCCTTTCACAAATTAAATTATTGGGGCTCACTGCTTTTGGTACTACCTCTTCAGCAACAGTTAATAATCCATTCCTTCCTTCTGAAGATCAGGTATCCAAAACAAGGTATGTTTTGTTTCTTTTTAAAAAAAGTTTTCCACCCTTTTTTGTTTTATTGGCAGGGTTGGGAGATAGGGGACTTACTTATTCTGTGGATTTTTTCTTTTTTGGGTCTTAGGGGGGTCTTTGTTCCATCGGAATCTATGTAATACAATTTTATTAGGTGTAATAGAGACAGTTTTATGGAAATAGAATGCTGAGACTGATTTAAATTGAGGTATATGTATGTTTAGTCTTTGAGATGATCCATATCCTACATGTAGGTGTAGGTTGTAATTTTCTGGCTTGTAATTTTTTGTATCATACTCTGTTACGGGGATGTGCAAATGCCTATGACCAGGATTACATCTGAACCATACCAACTGCCCTTAGAAACAGTAACCTAATCTTAATATGGTAATTCCTGAGTATTAGTTAACAGAAGGATTATATCTGAACCAAACAAACAAGGACCCAAATATATTTTTTAATCAACATTTTTCTGATAGTTTTTGACAGCTGAAAATTTTATAGATGGATTTTATCGAAAGTTTTGCCCGATTAAAATAAATTTAGGATTTCTATTCTCAAGGTGCTAAGACTCAGTTTTAGAAGTCTATAATAGTAAATCATTTGTATCAACATATATAATTGCATGTGAAAACAGGTTTCTGGCTGATTTCTTAAAGCAAACACATGGTTTTTAAATGCCATGGGTACAAGTCCTTTTGTATGTGATTTATAGGGCAGACTTTCTGTTTACTGAACTTGCAACATTTCTTAAATTGGTTAATGCTATTTATGAAACACAGCATGCTGATCTTTAAAAAGTTACATTCTACCCTGAAATAATTTGAGCTACTTGTATTGATCAGGCAAGTCATTTTGTATTGTATATTTCAGTATTGGATGGTTACGATTATTACATCATTGCCTTACTCACATAAGTGATCTAGAAGGAATGATGGCAAGTGCAGCTGCACCTACTGCTAATCTGCTGCAGACTTGTGCTGCCTTACTGATGTCACCTTACTGTGGAATGCATTCACCCAACATCGAGGTTGTGCTTGTAAAGATAGGACTGCAATCTACTAGAATTGGCCTGAAGCTCATAGACATTCTCCTGAGAAATTGTGCAGCATCAGGCAGTGATCCTACAGGTGATAATTAACTTTGATATTTAAATGTTTACATGTCTGTAAAGTAACAGCAGTTGAACTATGTGATCTTTGTGCTTAACTCTGTTGGGGAAATTATTTTTTCGTTTAGTTTTATTATTTTTAGACTTTGTTTTTTGTTGTTGGAATTTATGAAAGACTCATTTTGAATGAATAAATTAAGTAAATCTTCCCATCGTTAACTTGCTTATTTAGCAAACTTTTTCTTTGGATTCTTTGTTGCAAGATTTGAATAGCCCTTTACTTTTTGGAAGACTAAATGGACTCTCTTCTGACTCTACGATAGATATTCTTTACCAGCTTGGAACAACTCAGGATCCTGGTACAAAAGACAGGTATGATTTTGTTTTTCATTTAATTAAGCACACACATGCACACAATTGTGCTGTAGTGAATGTTACTTAAAATAGTTTTTCTATAGATGATCTCATAAAAGTTAGGACAGTACTGTTATATATTGTATGTTTACCATATGCCTCACACAATATAACTTATGCAAGTTTTCATGAACATTAGATATACATTTGTATATATTTGAACATACTTTAAGCAAATTTGAACTTAAATAGAATTCTTAGTTAATACTGCTTTTGAGGAATGGAATGGAACAAGACCTATGTTTTTAGGTTGGCTGTGTTGTGAAAGGACCCTTGTAAAGTGATGGTATCAGAGTCATAATGTCTTAGGTAGTACTTAATATGTGTATATGAATGTAGGAATATTGTGTCTATAATTGGTACTTCGACTGTTGATAACGGTTGTTCTAAATGTTTGTTACTGATTATCATATTCATTGACATATTTTCGTTACTCTCTGCACTCTTTCCTGCTGGTTACCACAGAATGAAACAATATCATACCATGTAAATGATATTTCAACACTTCGGCTAAATATTTAGTGATTTTTTTTTTTTTTAACATTTAGGTAATTTTGATAAGTTGTCCTAATGTTCTTTTACCTTGATATCTTTTACTTCCAAATTGATACCAACTTGAAGTATTTTTGAAACACATTTTTCTTGATAAATTTTTGGGCAAATATTTGGCATTTTTTGTTTTTATGTATAGCATTCATATTAGAAAAACATATTTATAGAGAGATTACTTCCTGATTTATGTTACTTTTTAATATTTGGATTATGTTTAAAATGAAGTCATTTGATGTTTTATTAATTTCTTAAATAAATTATCAAAATTACGAATAACATTTAAATATATATTGCTTTGTTTATTTATTTATTTTGAGATGGAGTTTCGCTCTTATTGCCCAGACTGAAATGCAGTGGTGCGATCTCGGCTCACCACAAACCCTGTCTCCCAGGTTCAAGGGATTCTCCTGCCTCAGTCTCCCAAGTAGCTGGGATTACAGGCATGTGCCACAACGCCCTGCTAACTTTGTATTTTTAGTAGAGATGGGGTTTCTCCATGTTGGTCAGGCTGGTCTTGAGCTCCCAGCCTCAGGTGATCTGCCCTCCTTAACCTCCTAAAGTGCTGGAATTACAGGCATGAGCCACCATGACCAGCCGCAATTCTTTTTGATTAAGTAACAGTTTGTGCCAAATTTGAATCATAGTGCTTAGTAGTGGTTAAAATATTTAAAATATCAGTGTTAAATATATTTCCAGAACAGGTTGCTTGAAATCTGTTAGGATTATTTAATTTTTTTTTTTTTTTCTTTTTTTTTTGGGGACGGAGTTTCGCTCTTGTTACCCAGGCTGGAGTGCAATGGCGCAATCTCGGCTCACTGCAACCTCTACCTCCTGGGTTCAGGCAATTCTCCTGCCTCAGCCTCCTGAGTAGCTGGGACTACAGACATGCGCCACCATGCCCAGCTAATTTTTTGTACTTTTAGTAGAGACGGGGTTTCACCGTGTTGACCAGGATGGTCTTGATCTCTTGACCTCGTGATCCACCCGCCTCGGCCTCCCAAAGTGCTAGGATTACAGGCTTGAGCCACGGCGCCTGGCTCCGGATTATTTGATTTTTAAATAGTACTGTGGCTTTTCTATGAGAAGAAAATCAAGCTTAATTCATTTTCTCTGCATAGTACTTTTTAAAACATGAATGTTTATTGTTTATAACTGACATTAATGACAAGATCGTTGGACTGAGAAAATTGTCTTCCTTGTATTCTGAATTGTTTTTATTAGCCATCATTTGAAATTGTAAGTTTAAGAGTCTTATCTTTCAGAAATAGTATTGCATACCTTCCTATCCCCGTTTCTTTACTGTGAAGCCAGAATCTAATATTCTAAAATAGAAATTTGAAGGAAATAAACCAAGTGTAAACACAGTGTTTTAAGAACTTAACAAGTCTTATCCCATGTTTTGTTTTTTCTACAAACTCTATAACATTATTGCTTTAAAAAGTCTTTTGCTCTCGGGTAGTGGTTCAAAATTGGATGTGTTTTACTGGTTCTCAGCTCCAGGGGATTGGGATTAGTGTGATACTTGACCAATAACCTTGTTACTTCTAAATAACAGATACCTCTGTTTTTAAAAGTACTATACAGAGAAAATAAATTAAGGTTAATTTCTCTCATATAAAAATTATGCTTAAAAAATATACGTAAATGTTGAGGGTATATTCTGTTGTCAGAATGAATTGAGGGTATGTGGCTATTACTAGTATTTAATTCTAGGGTCCAGGGATATGAAACATGCTATATTTCATAAGACTTTGCACAATGAAAAATTAGCCCCAGATCGCTGTACTAGTGTGTTATCTCAAACCTTTTGGTTGGTTAAAATTGGTAAAGTTATTGGAAAACTGGAACTGGAACTACTGTGTCTTTGTTGCTATTAGATTCCTTTTTTTTCCTATTGTAGATTAAAATAATCAAGAACAATTAGTGTATTGTTCTCATAATTATCCTATTACCATGCAGAGATGGTATTTATATTAAATGCCAGTTGTGCTGTAGTTGATTATGTGAATTCATTTCCTTCATTTAAGAATTCAAGCCTTGTTAAAATGGGTTAGTGATTCTGCAAAAGTGGCTGCTATGAAGAGAAGTGGCAAGATGAACTACATGTGCCCTAACTCCTCAACAATAGAGTATGGTCTTCTGATGCCGTCTCCTTCCCATTTGCACTGTGTAGCAGCCATTTTGTGGCATAGTTACGAGTTGCTTGTAGAGTATGATTTACCAGCACTCTTGGACCAAGAGCTCTTTGAGTAAGTATGATTTGTGAAATTCTTTTTCACCCCCAGTACTAGATCACTTAATGTTCACTTGCTAAAACAGAATATTTTACATGTTAATTTGGAGAAACATAGTATTTTGAAAGTAGTAAATATAATCACGTATCCTTTTGAAATGAATTGTCAAACAACTGTAATTTATCTTCGTGTTTTAAGAAGATGTGTTAGCAGTATTGCCTTTTTTTTAACCTAAAATTAGAATATTTGATGTTCCTGTGGTTCATAGTGTTTATTCTTAGTTGAAAATTTTCCCACCAGATTATATTATCTTTAATATACAACTGTGGCAGGAAAGTACAGCTAGAGAACTTTGGGCCCGGTGTGGTGACTCACACCTGTAATCCCAGCACTTTGGAGGCTAAGGCGGGAAAGTCTCTTGAGTGAGGAGTTCAAGACCAGCTTGGGCAACATAGCAAAACCTTGTCTCTACAAAAGTACAAAAGTCAGAAGGCAGGGCACAGTGGCCCGTACCTGTAATCGCAGCAGTTTGGGAGTTCAAGGAGGGCAGATCACGAGGTCAGGAGTTTGAGACCAGCCTGGCCAACATGGTGAAACCCTGTCTCTACTGAAAATACAAGAATTAGTCCTATGTGGTGGTGTGCATCTGTAATCCCAGCTACTACAGCGGCTAAGGCAGGAGACTTGCTTGAACCTGGGAGGCAGAGGTTGCAGTGAGCCAAGATCACGCCATTGCACTCCGTCCTGGGTGACAAGAGCAAGTCTTTGTCTCAAAAAAAAAAAAAAAAAAAACACCTCATAGAAGTCAGCCAGGGTGACATGGACCTGTGGTCCCAGCTACTTGGGTGGCTGAGGTACAAGAGTTGTTTGAGTCTGGGTGGTGGATGTTGCAGTGAGCTGAGCTGACACCACTGCACTCCAGGCTGGGCAACAGCGGGAGACTCTTGTCTCAAAAAAAAGAACTTTGAGAAGTTGAGATGGGAAGATCACTTGAAACTAGGAGTTTCAGGCCAGACTGGCTAAAATAGCAAGACCAAGTCTCTACAAAAAATTTAAAAATTAGCCAGGCTTGGTGGCATGTTCCTCTAGCCCTAGCTGCTTGGGAGGTTGAGGTGGGAGGATCACTTGAACCCTGGAGTTAGAGGCTGCATTTCCCTATGATGGCACCAGTGGCACTCCATTCAGGTAAACAGAGCAAGATGTCATCTCAAAAAAGAACAAAAATGTAAGGCCAGAAAATTTGAGACTTTTGTAGATTGTCCATTTGACATGTAGTTTTTATTTACCCATGTTTCTTCATCATATTTAGCTAAGTCTTTGCTGAACTTACTGATAGGTAACTGTTAAGTCTGCAGCAGAATACATTTATTTTTGAAGAGTTCCTGTGACACATTAAAAATAGGCCTGTTGTCTTCTGGTAGGTCATCTTTATATTTGGCCTTAGTAGTTGGCAAATATCAAATCCTTGACTTAATTTGTGAGCTTCACTAATAGTTTTTTATTTGCAAACGTAAATTTAAGCCATTAGTCATGTGGAGTTTAATGTAAACATTTCTTTGACATGATTTTTTTTTCTTTCTCTATGTGACTTTTAGGTCACCGAGAAAATGATAGAACCATTTTTAAATAGTTTACTTGATTTTTCCGTACTCATTTATAAGTGTAACTCAACTTCCAATGTACCTAAATTCTTAAATTTTAAATATATATGTATGCAGTGTTAAATATTACAGTACAGTGTATATAATTTTTGCCAGAGTATAAATTGAACTATAATAGAAATATTTGAAACAGTGAGTTCCTTTTAAAAATAAACTTGAATCATTAATATGATATCTTTTATTTTTCTAGGTTACTTTTTAATTGGTCCATGTCTCTTCCCTGCAATATGGTTTTGAAGAAAGCTGTTGACAGTCTACTTTGCTCAATGTGTCACATACACCCAAACTATTTTTCTTTGCTCATGGGCTGGATGGGAATTACCCCTCCTCCAGTGCAGTGTCACCATAGACTGCCCATGACAGATGATAGCAAAAAGCAGGATCTGAGTTCATCTTTAACAGATGACTCTAAAAATGCACAAGCACCTCTTGCATTAACTGAATCACATTTGGCTACCCTTGCTTCCTCTTCTCAATCTCCAGAAGCTATTAAACAATTACTAGACTCAGGTTTGCCTTCTCTTCTTGTGAGGAGTCTGGCTAGTTTCTGCTTTAGCCACATTTCTAACTCAGAAAGCATTGCTCAGTCAGTAGATACTTCCCAGGACAAACTCAGGCGCCATCATGTTCCACAACAATGTAATAAGATGCCTATCACAGCAGACCTAGTTGCTCCTATTCTTAGGTTTTTGACAGAAGTTGGCAATAGCCATATTATGAAAGATTGGCTTGGTGGTTCTGAAGTCAATCCGCTATGGACAGCACTTCTGTTTTTATTGTGTCACTCTGGGTCCACTTCTGGAAGCCATAATTTAGGTGCACAACAGACCAGTACAAGATCAGCTTCTCTTTCTTCAGCTGCTGCAACAGGATTGACTACTCAACAGCGCACGGCAATTGAGAATGCAACTGTTGCATTCTTTCTGCAGTGCATTTCTTGCCATCCTAATAATCAAAAGCTGATGGCACAGGTAAGAGAAAAACTAATTTATGTTTTAGTTGTTTTATTATATAAGAAAGGGCCATGTATGAAGGCCAGGTGATAATAAATTTTGCTGGGGGGGGGATAAGTGCCTTTAAGGATCTGAATGTAAACTATAATTAAAGTACTGTTTCTCCTTTCTCCCCCTCAAAATATGCTGTCACTTGAATTCACTTGTTCTTTATAATGAGATGATTGGCAAATTCATTGGGATCCTAGCTAGATCATACAATCCTCATTTTTAAAAAGTTTCCACAAACAAAAAGAAAATGCTGGAAAGAACATTTCAGCTGCTGGAACAGTATTGACACTGCTGACTGGATACAATGTGCATTGAGGCATTGTATTTTTGGGTAACCAGATTACCATACTGATAGTTTGGTTCTCTTTACACAGGCATTAGATTAGATTTCAGATAGGAGACTCCAGATAAATCAAATAAAAAATGTGAAAGATAGGCCAGGCACGGTGGCTCGCACCTGTAATTCCAGCACTTTAGGAGGCCAAGGTCAGGAGTTCTAGACTAGTCTGGCCAACATAGTAAAACCTGGTCTCACTAAAAATACAAAAAAATTAGCAGGGTGTGGTGGTGTGTGCCTGTAATCCTAGATGCTCAGAAAGCTTAGGCAGGGGAATCGCTTGAACCAGGGAGGTGGAGGTTGCAGTGAGTCAAGAGTGAGAGTGAGACTCCATCTTAAAAAAAAATGTGGAAGATAGTTTATTATATGATGTCTCTATGGCCCAAAATCCTAAAGGTAGAATTATTTCAAGAGTAATTCTAGTTGGCTTTTTGCAAAATTTTGCTGCTGGCTACCTCTTGTGACCTTGGACATATTGTTTAATCTTATAAAATGGGGCTGGCAATACCTACCTCAAGGAATTTTTGAGACGGTTAAATATTTTAATTTGTATATTGTACCTAGCATAGAGGCTATATGAGATAATGGTGGACACTAGTAAATAATTTTTCCCC
Source organism: Sapajus apella (assembly GCF_009761245.1). NCBI lineage: Eukaryota > Metazoa > Chordata > Mammalia > Primates > Cebidae > Sapajus > Sapajus apella. Next base: position 6,089,704 of record NW_022436984.1, read on the forward strand.
TCGTTATTTAATAGTGCTTATTCAAGTCAAACTTTATTAGTACCTAGAAAGATAGGTATTATAATTTTTAAAAAATATTGAAGGAGTTATCTTTACTAAGAAGAAGAACAGGCCAGGCACAGTGGCTGATACCTATAATTCCAGTACTTTGGGAAGCCAAGGCATGTGGAACACTTGAGTTCAGAAGTTCAAGACCAGCTTGGACAACTTGGCAAAACCCCCTGTCTAACAAAGAAAGAAATAGTAATAACAATTAGCTGGGAATGGTGGTATGTGCCTTTCATCCCAGCTACTCAGGATGCCTGAGGTGGGAGGATCACTTTAGCCCAGGAGGTTGAGGCTGCAGTAAGCTGAGATCACACCACTGCCCTCCATCCTGGGCATCAGAGCAAGACTGTGTCGCCAGAACAAAAACCAAAACAAAACAGAAGAAGGAGAGCAAGATATTTTACTGCCTGTAGTAAATTAATTACTGGGAAAATATCTCTGCTAAACATGCATATTAAAAGAAAGTGCTTAAATTACCAACTTCACCCAAGGGCATGATTATAGGTATTCGAAATTTTGGTTTGTGCTTCTGGGTAGCATGAATTCTTTGTGTCCCATTGATTTCTCTTTTAGTTTCTTATTAAGGCTTTATATCTATTTTGTGGGGAGGTAGTGAGGTGGGACAGGATCTCTCTGTTGCCCAGGCCTGGAGTACAGTTGTGCAGTCACGACTCACTGAAGCTTTTGGGCTCAAGCAATCTTCCTGGCCCAGCCTCCCAAGTAGCTGGGACTACTGGCACATGCCACCACGCCCAGCTGATTTTTTGGGGGGAAGGTGTGTGGTTAGAGATGGAGTTTCACCATGTTGCCTAGGCTGGTCTGAAATTCCTGGGCTCAGGAATTCTGTCAGCTTCCCAAAGTTCTGACATTACTGGTGTGACCCACCATGTTTGTCCTTGTTCTATATTTTTAATATACTCTTAAAAATAATTTTTATTTTATCATAACCACATCAATATTTACTAAAGCTAACAGAAGTTCATTATGTGAGATATTCATTATGTGAAAATTCGTTAGTAGTAATTTTTTTAAACCCTGGATACATTTCTCAAACTTTTAACTTTATCCCCTTCAGAATTCATATATTTTAAGATAAAAATCATTTCTTTCCTCCTTTAACAAAAAATCATAACCACTAGACCCCCCTGAGACATTGGTTCTTTAGTTACTGATTTGATATGTTAAAATAAACTTGTTAATTCATCTTTTCTATTTTCTTTTTATCTTTCAAAATAGAAAGCTGCATATAAATCTTGCATTTAACTTTTTAAGTATTTTGTTTTGCCAGGTTCTTTGTGAACTATTTCAGACATCTCCTCAAAGAGGGAACCTTCCAACATCTGGGAACATTTCAGGATTTATACGAAGATTATTTTTACAGTTGATGCTGGAAGATGAGAAAGTGACAATGTTTCTTCAGTCTCCATGTCCAGTGAGTATTTAACACTTAATCATTGGCTGTGTATATATAATATTTTATAATTTTCTATCAGATCCTGAAGTTATCACCTATGTTCTAACTTCTAATATAACAAGCTGAAACTAGCGCAGCCTTTATACCTAATGTCAGAACTTGACACTTTAAGGATAGCACTCTTCCTCATGCCTAGAAATAACATAATTTTACCTGAGTAGTATAGTTTGATCTGTGGGAAAAAAAGAAAAATATTAGGTACAGATTGATAATGCAAAAGTTGACCAACAAATGATGGCAAACATGCCATATCTAAAATAAATTATATCTTATAGGATTTGAGTATTTTTTTCTTACATGAATTTGAGATTATTTTATAACAATATGTATTCCAAAAAGTTACTTTTGATTTCCTTGATTTCTTGATTTTCAGCTATACAAAGGTAGAATTAATGCTACTAGCCATGTCATCCAGCATCCAATGTATGGAGCAGGCCACAAATTCCGTACTCTTCATTTACCAGTCTCAACGACATTATCAGATGTTCTTGACAGAGTGTCAGGCAAGTCAGATTTAAGTATTAGTTTTTCTTTAACTTTATGTTTGATGTATATGGAGTTTATTGTTTTTATAACTTTATTTTCTGCATCCATTTGGCAACCATTAATGACTAGAAAAATAAAAGAATAAAAGAGTTGAAGAGATTTGGGAGTTGTTACCATACATACCAAACATCTTTATAGTTTGAAGCATAAGTAAGTCAATCAAGTGGACAAAATGGGACATACATGTAGGCACCCTTAATTCTTTTGGTTTAATGTGCCACAGTGACAAATGGGCAGGTAGAAATATAGACAAACCATTGATGGCACGTTCTCAAAGTAAACCATCTGGTTGTTTTATACTAGATGAATTGTGGGATATTTAGGTTAATAGCAAGATTCAAATTAATAAACATTTACTAAATTGAAGATAGTGATCAGTGACATAAATGGAGTAGGTGGAATTGACTGGTTACCTTATTGTTTATTGTAGTCAGTGAGGAAAGCAGAGAGAACATTTTCCCCTAGGTTCTTGCCTGTATTTTACAGGGTGATACCTTCAAACAACATATGAGATACTTTTAAAAAAAGCACTTTTTGATGGCAAAGGTTTATAAACTATTTATTTATTTGTTTGACAGAGTCTTACTCTGTCAGCCAGGCTGGAGTACAGTGGAACAATCTCAACTTACCACAGCCTGTGCCTCCTGGTGTCAAGCAATTCTCCTGCCTCAGACTCCCAAGTAGCTGGGATTACAGTTGTGTGCCACCATGCCCAGCTATTTTTTTTTATATTTTTAGTAGAGACTGAGTTTCACCATGTTGGCCAGGCTGGTCTCAAACTCCTGATCTCAAGTGATCCGCCCACCTTGGCCTCCCAAACTACTAGGATTATAGGTGTGAGCCACCACACCTGGCCCATATCAACTTTAAATAGTTGGAGTGCCTCTCAGAAATTCTAGTTAATCTCTGAGTGAATTTATTGAGCATTTGCAAAATGCAAGCACTATAATTTGTCCTAAGATTATAAACATGAGCAAGACAGACATTCTGTCCCACAAGATAGTTGTGATCTTGTATCTGTTGTCAGCTTCTGAAATAAGCTAGAAATGTGTTTGCGTTATAACAAATATGTGTATATTTCTATCTGTATACGTAAGAGGAGACCTAAGTTTTTAACGGAAGCTGTGAACTGAAGGACAAATAGGAGTATCTAAGAAAAAAATTTGGAAATGTCTATTTAACAGTTAAAAATACAAATCTAAAGCCCAGAGTAAAAGAGTTGAAGAGACTTGGGAGTTGTTACCATACATAGATGGTAAGTGAAACTATGTGAAGGGATATGATTGTAGGTAGGAAAGATTGTTTTCTGCTTTACAGTCAGTGTGTCTAACATAAATATGCATAAAATCATAATTCTTTCCTACCTTTTCACAAGTTATACAATAGGTCGTTAGTATACTATTATAAATATTTTTAAAATTTATTTGAAAAAAAAGTTTATTTGAAAATGGCTGCCTTACCTGCTACAGAGAAACTTTTTTGAAAATTTGATGTTAGAGGCTATTTTCTATCAGTGTCTTGAAATTGTCCATTCTACATGAGGAAAAAAAATGAAAGTTAAAAATAAATTAAGGGGCTGGGTGCAGTGGTTCACACCTGTAATCCCAGCACTTTGTGAGGCCAAGGCAGGTGGATCACGTGAGGTCAGGGGTTCAAGACCAGCCCCACCAACATGGCGAAACCCATCTCTACTAAAAATACAAAAATTAGCTTGGCATGATGACGCACACCTGTAGTCCCAGCTACTCAGAAGCTGAGGAAGGAGAATCGCTTGAATCCTAGAGGCAGAAATTATAGTGAGCTGAGATTGTGCCACTGCACTCCAGCCTGGGCAACAGAGCAAGACTCTGTTTCAAAAAACAAAAATGAAAAATTAAATAAATGAAGTGGGGAAGAGCACTATAGCTCAATTATTGATATTGATATTTCATATGTTTAACTTGAAGTGCAAAAGCAGACATTTTAATACAAAATAATTAAAAATGAACATTTTAATTAGTCTTTACTGTGGAAGAATGCTATTCTAAAACACATTCTATCATTCAAAATATTTTACAAAATAGTTTTCTGTATTACACAAAAATAAAAGAAAGCTAATTGCTTTAGAAGTATACTACCTCATAAGTTATATGTCTGAATGTAACCTCTATTTGGCAATTTTTTTGCTTCTTTAAAGTGGATTTATGATCTTTAGCCATATTTTATGATACATTTACTTGTATGTTTATATCATATCAACATGTATAAAAACAAGTAATTTGGGCAGGGCGCAGTGGCTCACGCCTGTAATCCCAACACTCTGGGAGGCTGAGGCAGGCAGATGACAAGGTCAGGAGATCGAGACCATCCTGGACAACATGGTGAAACCCCATCTCTACTAAAAATACAAAAATTAGCTGGGTGTAGTGGCGTGCACCCATAGTCCCATAGGTTAATCAGGAGGCTGAGGCAGTAGAGTTGCTTGAATCCAGGAGGCAGAAGCTTCAGTGAGCTGACATGCGCCACTGCACTCCAGCCTGACAACAGAGCAAGACTCATCTTAAGAAAAAAAAAAAGAACAAGTAATTCAGAAGTATTGCCTCAGTAAATATACCTACTATCTATAGCTTTTCAGAATACTACTTTCTTTTTTCTTTTTTATGTTTGAGATGTAGTCTTACTCTGCATTACTTGAGCCCATGAGTACCAGACCACCTGGGCAACAGCAAGATCTCATCTCAAAAAAAAAAGAAAAAAGAAAAAAAACAAAGACAAGAGAATATTACAGCCAGCCAAAAAGGAAGGGACCTTTCCCCTTTCCTTTTTCATCTTTCCTTTCCTGTCCTGTCCTTCAAAATTACAGGCGTGAGCCACCACACCAAGCTGACAATATTACTTTCAAATAAATACCTTCATGTATATCAGTCTGTTTGCTTTTACAAATTTTTGTCACTGGTTTTAAGCAGTATGATTATGTTCCTTAGAATTTTTTCTTCACATTTCTTATGATTAGAATTTGTTGACTTCCTTGAATTTGTGTGTTTATAGATTTCACAAAATTTGGAAATATTTTGCCAAGTGTTTCTTCAAATGTTTTGCCTCCCCCTCACCCTTTTTTTTTTTGAGACAGAATCTAGCTCTGTTGCCCAGCCTGGAGTGCAGAGTGCAGTGGTGTAATCTTGGCTCACTGCAACCTCCGCCTCCTGGGTTCAAGTGATTCTACTGCCTCAGTTTCCCAAGTAGCTGGGATTAAAGATGCCTGCCACCATGCCCAGCTAATTTTTATATTTTTAGTAGAGATGATATTTTACTGTGTTGGTCAGGCTGGTCTCGAACTCCTGACCTCATGATCCGCCTGCATCAGCCTTCCAAAGTGCTGGGATTACAAGCATGAGCCACTGCGCTCGGCCTGCCCCACCTTTTTTATAATTACAGCTACTCACTTATTAGGTCATATTAAGTTGTGTGATACCTCCCCAAATCTTTCCTTCCCCCCCTCAATCATTTTCTTCTCTATTTTTAAATTTTGGATAATTTCCTGTGTCTAATTTGTTTAAAGTTTTATATCTTCTTGTCCTTACTTAAAATGTATAGGCTTTCTTCAACTTTCTTGAACATAGTAGTCTGTTTGTATTATTTTTCTCTTCCTTATGGATTGTATGTTCTTGCTGCTTTATTTGCCTGGAAAATTTTCTTGGATACCAGACAATGTAAATTTTACTTTTTGGAGCACTAAATATTTTGTATTCTAATATGTATATTTTAATTTTTCATGAAATGTAATGATAATATTTGAAAACAGTTTGTTGCTTTTAGACTTGCTTTTTATCTTTGTAAATAGGATCAGAGCAGCTTTTAATCTAAGGCAAGACTTCTATAATTATAGGAATTTTTCATAAACCAATGTTGTCTAGTTTGGTAACTGTTAAGCACATGAAATGAGACTAAAAAACCAAAATTTTTAATTTTAATGAATTTTACCTTTAAATAGGCACTACATTAGAATAGCATTAGGCTACCAGATTTCAAAATGCAGTTCTAAATCCCATTTGACCGCATTATTAAGGCTCTGTCCTTATGAGTACTCTGATAGGAATTCACTAGATGTCAAGAACACAAAGCATTTCATTTCCTAAGATCCCGGGGTTGTTTTGCCCTCTTACTTTTGGGTCGCACCTTTTCTGTCCGTCAGTAGTTTGCTCACATATGCTCATCAGTACATGTTGAAGTCTTGAAGACCCTCTTTAGATCTCTGGAGATCTAGGGACTTCCAGATTTCTAGATGCAAATCTGCATAGATGCAAATCTCTTCTTCCTGGATTCCTGGCTCTGTATCCCTGGATTCCCAGTTCTTGTATCCTTAGTCTGGGAGACACCTAGGTTGTGCTGAACTGTGGCCTAGGAATTCGTTTTCCAGACAGCTCACCTCATCCAGGCATCACTGCTCTGCCTTGCCTGATGCTCAGAGTCTAGAAGGCATTGTTAATATATATTTCTAGTTAATGGTTATTTCAGGTGGGAGAATGAACCTTCTTATTCTATCTTGGCCAGAAGTGGAATTCTAAAACAGAGCACCTTTTTGCCTCCATTCAAGTACAGAGAAAAAAATAGAAATTTGTATTAAAAAATTAAAAAGTAAATTAATATTAGAAACCAGAGTAGTTTTAAAAGGAGGTTGAAAAAATTTTTCATACTGATACCTTTTAGTGTTTGAATGTCATTTATTCTTTATATTTACTTTTGAGATAAGGGTAATAAATGAAAATTAGCTGAACTTCTAATTGCACTAAGTAAATTATTACCTGATGTTCTTTATGTGTTATTCTTACCTGATTATTCTATGAATTAACTTTGTAAATTTCTTATTATTTAAATGTTTCACTCTGACTGTGTCAATATGTTTGCCATTTTTGGTTGCTTGGTTTTTTTTTAGTAAAATGTATTGTTGCACCATGCATTTATAATGTATATAAAATTTTTTATCTCACAAAACAGAAACTGTCTATAGGCAATTAGCAGTTGGTATTAAGAAGCGTATAAATTGAAATCACTTTCATATAGTAAAAACTATAAAATGGGAGTTATTACAAAAGATGTTTATTGTTTTATTGTCTCATTCTTTTTAACATAAAAGACTGGGCCATAATTATGTTAAATTAAGTAAGTAAAAAGAGAATTGAGCTGGATGCAGTGGCTCATGCCTGTAATTCCAGCACTTTGGTAGGCTGAGGCAGGCAGATGGCTTGAGACCAGGAGTTCAACAACAGTGTGCGCAACATGGCGAAACCTCCTCTCTCTCTCTCTCTTTTTTTTTAAAGATGGGGTTTCACCATGATGGCCAGGCTGGTCTTGAACTCCTGACTTCAGGTCATCCACCCACCTCGGCCTTCCAAGGTGCTAGGATTACAGGCGTGAGCCACTGCACCTGGCCGAAACCTCCTCTCTACTGAAAATACAGAAATTCATAGCATGTGCCTGTGGTTTCAGTTACTCGTGAGGCTGAGGTGGGAGGATCACTTGAGCCTGGGATGTTGGGGCTGCAGTGAACTGTGATCACACCACTACACTGCAGCCTAAGTGGCACAGTGAGACCTTGTCTACAAAAAAAGAGAGAGAATTGGAGAATTGATAAGTTATATTCATATAGTGAAAAAAAAACTAGTATCAAAAGTTTATTCAGCCTTTAAATTTCTTAATCACAGAATCACATTATATGATTACCCATTTGTTTTATAATTTTTAATGGTGTGCTGTATGCCACAGTACTGAAAGAAGTATTTGGAGAATAGTAACTATCTGTGAAAGCCCTTAATATTCATTTTTTAAAGTTAAACACATTAAATTTTAAAACACTTTGTTGTCTAAGATTCCTGTTTTTGTCCTAAATAAAAATTAACAGAACGGGAAATCTCTGTTACAGAAATATACTTTGATTTGTAGTACAAGCAGAAGTCTAGTTTAATGCTATAGACTGAGTCTTGAGCTTGAGTCCCATATTTTCCATTATACAGATTATATCAGTAGGCTTTTTAAGGCTTTTATTCATTTTGAAAATAGCACTCTTCCTTGATTTCTATGTTGTGAGGATTGAATTAGGTGCAGGTGCCAAAGACATTGAACTATGGCTACAATAAAGCAAGTTTTCATGCTACAGGTTTTTCATTATTTCTGGAGGTAGTACTATTAAAATACTGTATATAATAATTTATAAAGAGTGGAACTTAAATATCCTGGCTTAAGGACAGTTGTGAGTCTTCTTCATCAGTGTCAGTAAAGAGTGGATATCAGGCCTTTATCTCATGCCATTTCTCCTAAATTCCTTTATATTGCCTTAGTATTAAGGATAATATTATCTTGCATAATCTTCCTCTGAAATATATTGTTTTCTTAATGATTTGGAAAAGCAGTGTATTTTAGATAATATCTTCTTACAGATACTCCAAGTATCACAGCTAAACTAATTAGTGAACAAAAAGATGACAAAGAAAAGAAAAACCATGAAGAGAAAGAAAAAGTTAAAGCAGAAAATGGATTTCAAGACAATTACAGTGTTGTTGTTGCCTCTGGTATGCTTTCTGTTTTTTATAATCTTGATTTTGTTTGGGTTTCTATAAAATATTACAATGTTAGTTACAGGAAATTCATGTAATACAATGTACTAATGTACAAAGCCGAGTCGTAATGATGCTTTAATACTAGATTTTTATCTTTTTATCTTTTTTTCCTACTTTCTACTAAATGGATTGTCATCGATATTTCAGAGATTATAGCAGCTAGCTATAGTTTTTACTTTCTTGGAAAATAGTTACAGATGTAATGCTAAAATTATTTAAATACTGTCATGAAGGACAAATAGAATTGGGAGATTAGATAATGGATTCTAAGAAACATTTCTATATTTGACATTTGCTAGGAATGCATGCCTCATTAAAATATTTTAGAAACACCATTTTCCTTCATATTGATGTGTTTACTTTTCCTTTTCTTTCAGGGCTGAAGTCTCAATCTAAACGTGCTGTGTCAGCTACACCACCTCGTCCACCATCCAGGAGGGGGAGGACAATACCTGATAAAATAGGAAGTACTTCAGGAGCAGAGGCTGCCAACAAAATAATTACTGTCCCAGTGTTTCACCTGTTTCACAAACTCTTGGCAGGTAATACTCCACAATGAATAAACATGAAAGAAATTTTAGTAGTCTTAAAACTATGTAAATCAGAGGTACAATCACCAAAATCATGTTTAATCAGATGCCATTGATGAGATCAATGAGTTAGACTTCTTCCATGCACTTTCTTCCAAGAGAAGTTACAGCAAAGGAGTAATCTATTACATGTCCTTTTTAACACTATCAAGTTATATGTTTCGACTTTACTGATTTTGTAAGTTTTTCTATCAAGTGTGCCATAAAATGATTGATAAAATAGAGAGTTTGTGACAAGTTATTTAGGAAACGTGGTGGGGCAAATTTTTAGGACTAGTTCAAATAGTAAAACTCTTACACCACTGGTAGTTAAGAAATATGTTCTTCCCAGGTAAAACAAATTTATTGAGCACTATCTTGTCTGTTGTTCAAGGTGATAACAGGTTGAGCATCCCTAATCCAAAAATTCAGTATCTGATACTTTTTGAATTCTTACAGACACAAGTGGAACAGTCCACGTCTGACCTCATATGACGGTTGCACTCTAAACACAGGCACACAATGCACAGTTTATTCAGCATCCACAAGAGGAAAAAGACCCTTCCAGCCCCCTTCAGATATTTTTTGAGGCTGCCTGATTTCCCCCTACATATCCACAGTTGGTAATAAAATTGCACATGTGCATGCCAGACATTCCAACACCAGGTTTCCCACAATGCCCCACGTGGTGCCAAGACGTATGTGCAATGGTGTGTCTTTTTTTTGCTCTGCAGTGTTGATAATTTCAAAAAGGCCTGCAGATACCTCTATGGATAACAGTAATAATAAAAAGAGGAAGGTTTTATGTTTATCTTTAGCACAGAAATTCAAACTGTTGGAGAAACTGGACAGCAATGTAATTGTGAAATGTCTTCCAAGAGAATATGGTGTTGGAATGACCACTATAAATGACCTGAACAAACAGAAAGATAAACCATTGATGTTCTGTGCTGCAAGTGGTGAACAGAGGTTAATGAAAAATAGAAAAGGTCAGGCGCGGTAGCTTAAACCTGTAATCCCAACACTTTGGGAGGCTGAGGCGGGGGGATCATGAGGTCAGGAGATGGAGACCATCCTGGCCAACATGGTGAAACCCTGTCTGTACTAAAAATACAAAAATTAGCTGGGCATGATGGTGTGTGCCTGTAGACCCAGCTCCTCGGGAGACTGAGGCAGGAGAATTGCTTGAACCCGGGAGACAGAGGTTGCAGTGAGCCGAGATCGTGCCACTGCACTCTGAACTCCAGCCTGGGTAACAGAGCAAGACTCCATCTCAAAAAAACAATAACAAAAAACAGTGCATAAAGCTAAAAAATGAAGATCTTGATTGTGTGTTGAAATAGTGAATCCATCAGTATTGGCAGTGGACATGTGCCACTTAATGGTATGCTGATCATGAAACAACGATCTATCGAGGTGAACTGAACATTGAAAGGAACTGTGATTATTGAACACACTGGTTGCGGAAATTTAAGAAAAGATATGACATTAAATTTTTAAAGATTTGTAGTGATCAAGCATCTGCTGACCATGAAGCAGTGGAGAAGTCAATTCTTGATAAATTTGCTAAAGTCACTGCTGAGGAAAATCTGATGGCAGAACAGTTTATAATGCAGCTGAAATATCATTATTTTGGTGTTATTCTTCCAAAAAGAAACTGGACTACAGTTGATGAGACAGCCTCTCCAGGAATTAAGAATACCAAGGACAGGGCCAGGCGCGGTGGCTCACGCCTGTAATAATACCAGCACTTTGGGAGGCCGAGGCAGGTGGATCATGAGGTCAAGAGATCCAGACCATCCTCGTCAACATGGTGAAACCCCGTCTCTACTAAAAATACAAAAAATTAGCTGGGCATGGTGGCGTGCGCCTGTAGTCCCAGCTACTTGGGAGGCTGAGGCAGGAGAATTGCCTGAACCCAGCAGGCGGAGGTTGCAGTGAGCTGAGATCACACCATTGCACTCCAGCCTGGGTAACAAAAGTGAAACTCCATCTCAAAAAAAAAAAAAAAGGAATACCAAGGACAGAATAACTGTCTTGGGGTATGCTAATGCAACTGGCATGCATAAGTACAAACACGCTCTGATGGGCAAAACGTTTCACACTTGCTGTTTTCAAAGAGTGAATTTCTTACCAGTCCATGTTTACACTGAAACAAATGTATGGATCACCATGGACATCTTTTCTGATTGGTTTCACAAACATTTTGTACCAGTGGCTTGCATGTACTGCCCGTAAGGTAGACCGGATGATGTAGAAATTTGTTATTTCTTGATAATCCCCCAGTTCATCCTCCATCGAAAATTCTCAAAACTAATGTTTATGCCAAATACTGTCTCCCAGATTAATTCAGCCATGTTTCCAGGGTATCTTTAGATCAATGAACAGAAAATATAAGTCCACTTTCTTAAACAGCATGCTGGCAGCAGTGAACATAGGCATGGGTGCAGAAAATTTTCAGAAGGAGTTTAGTATGAAGAATGCCATGTGTGCTATTGCCAACGCTTGGAAAACATTGACAAAGACACAGTTGTGCATGCCTGGCACAACCTCTGGCCTGCAACTATGTTTAGTGATAATGATGAACTGCATGTGACTTTGAAGGATTCTTTATGTCAAGCAAAAAATAACATCTCCTTACATATGTAAAAAATATATCTTAAGAGTTTGGCAGTAAGCTGGAAGAAGTAGAGTCGAAGAAGTTTTCAACTTTGATAATAATGCTTCAGCTATTCATTCGTTAACTAGTGGTAAATTAGCCGAAATGGTTTTGAATTATGGTGATGATAGTAACGAAGAAGGTCAGAGTAACACCACATAAAAAGTGCTTATAGAAGAAGTCATGGTGAAAATGTTTGATGGGCATATTGAAGGATTAGGACAGCATGCATTCATAGCAGAAGGACAAACCATGTCAGTTTTTAAAATTAAAGAGAGACTTCTGAGCTAAAAACCATGTTAATGAGGCACATGACTTTGCAAGAAACGTTTTTAAAAGCCTTCCAGCAGAATGTCTCTTCATCCTCATAGGATCAATTTCTTGGTCCTCACCTGCTTCTGATGTTTCTTACCTAGAAAACACAGTTTATAGTAACCTTTTAATAAAAACACAGCATCACAGGTGAAGGCCAAAAGCCTGCTGTTGTTTGTGGTTGCCTTTGCTTAATAGTTGAAACAGGTATCCTGGTGATGCTACTATGCTGCTTACTTACTCTGACACATTATTTTTTTCACTGTGTTAATGGTATGTCGTATTTTTACTGTTAAGTACTTATGTGTGAATAAATGTAAGAAAACAATTGCCTATTGATAGCATGTAAATTACGAGGAATGATGGTGATGCCAAACAATCACACATTAACAGTGGTGGCTGAGGTAGTGACACCTTTGCTTTCTGAAGTTTCAGTATACACAAACTTTGTTACAGGCACAAAATTATCAAAAATACTGTATAAAATTACCTTCAGGCTGTGTATATAAGAGTTGTGTGTGTGTATGTATGTATGTGTACACACAGATATCAATTTTATGTTTCCACTTGGATCCCCTCCCTAAGATAACTCATTTTGTACATACAGATATTCAAAAATGCAAAAAAAATCTTAAATCTGAAATAGTTCTGGTCTCAAGCATTTTGGATGAGTGATACCTTTGTCTGTTTTATCACCATTTTCATGCTGTATTAAAATTAAATTGCCAACTCAATTCAAAGGAATTTTTCTTCTTAACTTTGCGTTGTTGATTCATGGTGGAGGTCAACAAACTAATGGCATGTGAGTTGGATACTTCTGTCCAGAGAGGTCCTTTTGACATATATAACGGCCCATTACCTAGGTGATGTAAGTCTCCCCTTCTGCCTGAAATAAAGTTTTGTTGGAATACAGCTGTCCCCATTCACTAGTGTATTGTCCATAGCTGCTTCTCTGCTACAATGTAGATTAGCAGTTGTATCAGAGACTATATGGCCCCCATAGCTTAACATATTTACTAGGGGCCCTTTATGGAAAAAAATGACCCGTATCAGGTCTCTGGGAATGTCTGTTCCTTTGTTTTTGTTTTATCCATGACTTTTTACACCTTTTACAGATATTGTTGTTCATTATTATATGTCAGAAATAAATTCAGTTTTGTAAACTTTCCAATGGCTGTTGAATTTTTTAATTGTTTTGAAATTGGTTTCAGAATGAAACTCTTGCCTGTAATTTAGTAAAAGCAGTTAATAATTAAGCCAAGTAAATGTTTCTTTCTTGGTTTCCAGATTTAACTTAGTTATATCATTTTAGGCCAGCCATTGCCAGCTGAAATGACACTTGCCCAGCTTTTAACTCTCCTATATGACCGAAAACTTCCTCAAGGTTACCGCTCAATAGATCTGACTGTTAAATTGGGATCAAGAGTTATAACAGACCCAAGTCTATCAAAAACAGATTCTTATAAAAGACTACACCCTGAAAAAGGTATGTGCATAATACTACTTTTAAAATTATAGGCTGTTGTACGAAGAGGCAGAGATTTCTATAGCTGATGACCTAATTGACTTGTATTTTTATTTTATCCATGTAAGATAAAATTTTTTAAAACTGAATTTTTGTAAATATAAAAAATGGCCATGATTTCAGTTGGAAATTAAGTTGCATTACATCTTCTTATAACATCACTTGTTTTATCAATGGATGTACTTTAATTTCTAGTATTTCTGTGAGAGCTATGTGAATTGTTGTTTTATAATAAAAGTGAGAACCTTAGCTTACAACTTACTTGTAATTTATATTGAGTGGCATTTCATGCACATAAACTTGTTTTCTCATATAATTGGGAGCATGTATTTTTGTTTTTTACTTATATATTCCATTAATTTTTATTTTACAGACAGAGTCTCGTTCTGTCACCCAGGCTGGAGTGCAGAGGTGTGATCTCAGCTCACTGCAACCTCTGTCTCCTGGGTTCAGCCTGGATTTTCCTGCTTCAGCCTCCTGAGTAGCTGGGGTTACAGGCACCTGCCACCATACCTGACTAATTTCTGTATTTTTCGTAGAGACAGGGTTTCACCATGTTGGCCAGGCTGGTCTTGAACTCCTGACCTCAAGTTATCCGCTCACTTTGGGCTCGCAAAGTGCTGGGATACAGGCATGAGCCACTGCACGCAGCCCTTATATTTCATTGAATATTTTTGAATGTTCGTTTTTGAATTGGCTGTTTTTTTCATATGGATGTAAGAAAATTTACCTGTTCCCCAATTGTTGAAACACTGTGGTTATCCCCAATTTTTTACTCCTTTAAATGCTGTGTAAGTAATTTTCATAGTGAGTGTGGTATGAACTTATTTAAACTTTCCATCTTTTTCATGATTAAAGTTCAATCTTTAGTTATTAGTCTTTCATATTCTTCAGCAAATTTTGGTAAATTTACTTTGCCCAGTTTTTCAGCAGGATTATTTCTCTCTTTTGTTTTAATGTTTAAAGGGTATGGTTATGTGACCTTTGGTTTTCTTTAGTGAGTAATTCAAAGCCAATATACTTTATTTTTTTGTTTTCAGTAAGAGAATTATTTGTCATTATTCAATTTTTCTTAATAGGATACTTTAGAGTATATTCTTTGCTCTGAGTATTTTGAGAACTTATTTATTTTAACATAGGATATAAGTACAAGTATGCCCTAAAGGACAGTGCTTCTCAAACTTCAGTATGTTTACAAGTTACCTGCATAGTAGTATTAAAATCCAGATTCTTCATTTCAAACAAGCTTGCAGGTGATGCCCATGCTACTAGTCCATGAACCATTCTCCCGATAATAAAACTAAAGAAGGCAGTATCAAGTCATTTAAAGGTCATTGTAGCATCTAGCCTTGATACAGATATATCTAAATAAATGATGTTTTGTGCTCTTTTTTGAGTAGCAAGAAAGCAGTAATACCTGCTTTTGTAAATGAAAGAATATTATAAAAATATACCCTTTCTTACCTATTATTTGTAATTTATTGTCTAGATCATGGAGACTTACTTGCTAGCTGTCCAGAAGATGAGGCTCTCACTCCTGGTGATGAATGCATGGATGGGATATTGGATGAATCTTTGCTTGAAACTTGTCCCATTCAGTCACCATTACAAGTTTTTGCAGGAATGGGTGGACTGGCTCTTATCGCCGAAAGACTACCGATGCTGTATCCAGAAGTAATTCAACAGGTAAGATAAGATTTCCTAATGGAGTATATCATTCCATAGCTTAGCTCTTCATTTCATATGTTTGTTTTTTAACTTACTTGGATAAATTTTGTAGAAATACCCTTTGTTTTATATTTTTGGAACATTATATTACTCTTTCAACGGTCGGTCTGTACAGAGCTTCATGAGCATTAGTAGGTATGGAAGAAATGATGAAGATCAAGCACTTTTGCTGGACTTATTATACTGTGGCATTTTTCTTGATTTCATGGTTGTCATACTAGCATTCTCTTTTCTATACTGCTTTAAATGTGATATTTATTAGATATATTACTGGAAATAGAAGAGTAAAATAGTAGTATATACTACCAAAGTATGTCTTTTTGTCTAACTTTTATTCCTGTTTCAAGTGCCATTTCCATTTTTGGTGGTTTAAAAATATAATGTGTTCGTTAATGTTTTTGTCAATGTATGTGCTTTCCATGCTTTTGTACATTTCAGTAATAGATTATAACATTTATTTCTCAGTAAATGAAACAAGCATGAGTGAGGATGTAGGAGATTTTGGGGAAAAACACCCAAAACTTCTAGATGGACCTAATCAGCATTTATAGAACACAGCATTTAACAGCTGCAGGATGTACTTCTTTCCAAATGGGTATAGAACTTCACCAACATAGACAGTATGCTGGCATATACACAAAGTCTCAGTAAATTTAAAAACATTAAAATCACCGGGTGCGGTGGCTCAAGCCTGTAATCCCAGCACTTTGGGAGGCCGAGGCGGGTGGATCACGAGGTCAAGAGATCGAGACCACCCTGGTCAACATGGTGAAACCCCGTCTCTACTAAAAATACAAAACATTAGCTGGGCATGGTGGCGCGTGCCTGTAATCCCAGCTGCTCAGGAGGTTGAGGCAGGAGAATTGCCTGAACCCAAGAGGCGGAGGTTGCGGTGAGCCGAGATCGCGCCATTGCACTCCAGCCTGGGCTACAAGAGTGAAACTCCGTCTCAAAAAAAAAAAAAAAAATCATACCCAGTATGTTCTGTGACCATATCAAAATTAAATTAGAAATCAATAGCAATAAGATCTGGAAAACCTCAAATATGTGTAACCCAAGCAGTGTAATTTTAAATAACAGATCGATGAAAGAAGAAATTACAAATGATACTACAATATATTTCAAAATGATAGTGCCAACATGACATGGGATATAGCTACAACAGTCTATGGACAGATTTTATAGCTTTAAATGCTTATAATAAGAGATTTATCAGTGATGTACACTTCTACCTCAGGAAACCAGAAAAATGAGTACAATTAACCAAAAATCTGAAGCAAGGAACTGTTACAAGTAAGAACCAGAATCAATTGAATATAAAACAAAAATCAAAGAGAAAAAAGAAAGCCATACATTTTTTTCTTTTGAGACTTTTAGTAAAATTGATAAATTATCAAAAATTTTCAACAAAAAGAGAAAATCACACAAATTGGACATACCACAAATGATAGCAAGCACATTATTATAATTTCTATAGAATAAAATAATAAGGTACTATTATAACCAACTTTATGCCAGCATATTTGATAATTTAGAAATAATGGATAAATTCCTTGAAAAACACCACCAGAATCAACACAAGAAGTGTATATGTACGTTTGTATGTATGCATTCACACAGAATTGTAATCAAACATAGGAAATTTTTAGTCTGTTTTCATTTTTAAGTACCATGGCTATGATTTTGAAATCACATTAACCCCATGTTTCTCCAACTTAAACTAAAACTAATTTTTTGTTCTTAAATTAGAGCATTTGGCTACTTTAGAAAGTATCATGTCTCCTCATTTGCTGTGACATATAATGAGTATCAGAATTAAAGACATCACATGGTTGGAATATTGGAATTCCTAAAAGTCTTTGATATAAATCATATCCTGTTCATTGAATTTAAAATAATGTATTTGTGTTTTATACATCATTCAAAGTGAGCATGTTCTTAATAGAGTCTTTGGGAAATTGAGCTGTTTAATCCTAGTACATCAGAAATATAAATCTTTGTTGTTAATTGAGGAAAAGTATGTTTTTATATACTTTTCAGTTTTGACTTTCCAAATGTGAACTAATAGATACAAGTGAATATAATACATAGTTTAAAAAATTAAATCTGTCTTAATATTAATGCCCTAAAACAGTACTGTTTGAGTAGTTATACTTTTGACATTTATATAAACATCAGTTTATATTCTTTTACTGTTTGCTGCTTTTGCATAACCTGTATTGTGAAATTAATCTTTGTTGATGCCTAAACCTGTGGTGGTCTCACCTGTACAGCTCTAATATACTTTCTGTATATATAACTATACCTTATTGCATGTATCAGTCTTAATGTTGATGAGCATTTTCATTGTTTCCAGTTGTTAGCTATAATTTAAAAAGTTGTGAAGAATGGTATCCATCTCTATTATAAGACTTAAAAATTTTTACCTGTATAATGGGTGAATGGGAAATGATATATGACAGTGGTTTTAATTTGCTCTTCTGATTTTCATGAAGTTGAGGGTCTTTTACTTGTTGAAGAATTTGAATGCTATAAATCAAGAACTCTTTGGTTTTGCTTTCTTTTTGCTTTCAATGTATTTATTTTGTTTTGTGGCATCATTTGAGAAATAATCTTTTGAGAAAACTGAATTATGACAAGGAGGTAAAGTTCTGCTTCTTTAACAATGTTCTCTTATCATATAGGCACTTTTGTATGGAACTGTCTTGTGTGCAGCGTAAAATAATAAATATAGAGCTATTTTTAAAAAATCACCTGTAAAAAGTTTCAAAATGGTTTAGAAGTGAAAAGTGCCTTGAATTCCCATGTTCTTACAGTTAGGCAATTTTATATTGTCATTCTGACCTAAGCTTCAGTAGTCAAAATAGGCTGGCATCAAAATTCCAACTGTTTTATTCAGTATACAGGTGGATGTAGTATAGCTGTAGATCAGCTTAAGACTTTTACATATATGTGTAAAAGAAGGAAGAAAAAATAATGAATTAATCACAGAGTTACCTCACCATTCATTTAAAAATTACCCCACAGAGTTACCTATCAGTCTACTAAAGTCATACAGGAAGCTTAGGAATGATCCTGATGTTTTAAATGAATAGTGAGATACTGAGATGTCTTTGTGATTAGCTCACTATTTAGTTACATGTTTGAGTGTGGAACTTCACACTAGTATTTAGCGAAGTGCATTATTCATGGCCGAGTAAGATAAATGGAATATTTCTAAATGAAATTAGAAGTTTGTAGGATCACCATTGGAGTTCGGTGTTTTGGCTCAGAATTGGAGTTTTTTGTTTTGTTTTGTTTTGTTTTGTTTTGTTTTGTTTTGTTTTGTTTTGTTAATTGTTAAGATTAAATTATAGACATGCCGCTCCTTCACCCCTAAGTGTAGAAAATTTCTTACATATAACCACAGTACAATTATACACATCAGAATTTCACATTTAACCTGTACTGTAAACTCCAAGTCTTATTCATCTTTTGCCAGTTGTCATCCTTATGTTCTTTAGGCCCAAAGAACAAGAAATCAGTTTTCTTTTGCATAGTTTGAGGGCAGCAGTGGTTCAGGATTCAGTTCAGGTTCATACATTGCATTTTGTTGTCTTGTCTTGTCTTGTAGTCTCTTCAATATGTAACAATTCTCCTATCTTTATTTATCTTTCATGCCTCAATAACCTTGACAGTTTTGAAGAATACATGCTAGAAGTTATGTCTGTATATGTACTTACACATATATACATGCATGTATTTTCTAGAAAAGTTTGCAGATAGGGCCCAGAAGCAGACTTCCCCAGTGATATATGTATATCTATTTTCCATATTGTCATTTTAAAATGTGATTTTCCACCAAAAGAGATCAGAGCTCCTTGGAGAAATTCTAGGATTGAGAAAGGGTATGTAGAAGATGAGACTAGAATGTTTTGCTGTGCTAGAAAGCAAGGGAATGCTCAAAGAACTTTGGGGACAAGTTAAAAGGAAGCAGGATCCTGCTTTAGTGGGGTTTCAGAGACCAAATCCTATTCCCCTTGGGCATCAAAATTTATGATGATAGTAACAGTATAACCTATGTAATAAAATTAGAATCCATACTGATAAAAATTAATAGATAAGAAGGGAATGTTTTTCTTTATATCTTGGTGCCAACTAATATATGTAGAAAGAATGACAGAAAGTCTCCTTTTGACAACCACTGTAGTAATAATTGTTTCAGGCACAATAACAAAAATGCTACGACTAACCAATCAAAAGTTTAGTGAGAAATAAGGCATTTAAACAGCCCCAAGAATCCACATACAGATACTTAACTAATTATAAATGTGGAAATAATAGCTAATATAGACACACTTAGCAGACACTGCCATTCTTCTGATGTCATGTGCTTCATGATGTTTAGAAGCTTGTTTTTATTTTTATTTATTTTTTGAGATTGCTTTGTTGCCCAGGCTGGAGTGCGATGGTGTGATCTTGGCTGACTGCAACTTCCACCTCCTGGGTTCAGGTGTTTCTCCTGCCTTAAACTCCTGAGTAGCTGAGACTACAGGTGCACACCACCACACCCAGCTAATTTCTGTATTTTTAGTAGAGATGGGGTTTCACCATGTGGGCCAGGCTGGTCTCAAATTCCCGACCTCAAGTGATCTGCTTGCCTTGGCCTCCCAAAGTGCTGGGATTACAGGCATGAGTCACTGTACCCAGCTGGAAGCTTGTTTTTTTTTTAAAGCAAGTACCTTTATTAATCCTTACATTCCTATATTTTAAAGAGATCATTTGAAGTTAAGTCTTTATCTGATGTTGAAAATGTGAATAGCCAAGCAAACGCTTCTCTTTTTTCTTTAGGTGAGTGCTCCAGTTGTAACATCTACCACTCAGGAAAAGCCAAAGGATAGTGATCAGTTTGAATGGGTAACCATTGAACAGTCAGGGGAGTTAGTTTATGAAGCACCAGAAACTATCGCTGCTGAACCTCCACCTATCAAGTCAGCAGTACAGACCATGTCTCCCATACCTGCCCATTCTTTGGCTGCTTTTGGATTATTTCTTCGTCTTCCGGGCTATGCTGAAGTCCTACTGAAAGAGAGAAAACATGCCC
This sequence comes from Sapajus apella, assembly GCF_009761245.1. Lineage (NCBI taxonomy): Eukaryota > Metazoa > Chordata > Mammalia > Primates > Cebidae > Sapajus > Sapajus apella. The sequence goes on from NW_022436984.1 coordinate 6,110,241, forward strand.
AATGCCTTCTTCGATTGGTATTGGGAGTGACAGATGATGGAGAAGGAAGTAAGTGTTTAGTATTAAATTTATCAACACATAATAGGTTGCGTAAAGTTATCCAGATCATTGCCAATTATTCATCATTTATATCTTATACAGTTAAGCTGTATGATGATTTGTTGTAAGTGGTGGCTCACTTCCAGCGTATACATAATAAATCCTAAAGAATCTTCATTTTCATCTCTCTATTCATTCAAAAATTATTTTCTCTGTGCTGACGAAACTGTTGGACATCACTGGAGGGATTTAAACATGAAGAAGTTATTTTGAGCTATCCCCAAGTAGCTAATGTTCTCCAGTAATAGTAACAAGGGATGTATATAAACATAAAGACTTAGAGCAAGTTATAAAATGCCTTGGGCACTCTTGAGTGCAGTATTATGGAGAATCACACATGTAAGATTATTTATTTACTACTCAGCAATGTAAATGAAGTGGCATGATAGTTTTTAGTGGGGCCTTTAAGGACAGATTAGATTTAGGTTGGGATGCGTTACCTCAGAAAGAAAAGGAGTGGAATGAGCAATGTTTTGAGGTTAAAATCTATGAGAGGGGATAAGTTAGCTAATGAAAATTTGCACAAAAAGCAGCATTGTGCACATTTTGAAAGCTAATATTGGTAACAGATCATGGAAAAGACATACTCAGAACTTGAAATTTTATTTTGAATAGCAATAAAGATTTATTAAAATGTGCTAAGAAAATTAGTGACATATTGAATATAGTTTTTTAAGAAAATGAATCTGGTAGCAATACTCAGATTAAAGAGAACAGAATTAGGAAAATAACACCATAAATGTATTAATGATAATGTAGAATAATAAAACTGTGATAATTGTTTTCATTGGGTTGACATTGTTATTTAATAGAAAGAAAAACTGAAGAATTACAGAATAGCCTCACAAGTGTATTTTCATTTGGGTTACCTCTACATTTTCACTTACTATTTATTCTATTAATATTTATAAGAAAATTAATATTTCCTTATGTTATTTTAAAATCACACGGTTTTGATTAGAGTTGATTTCTTTCATATACCATTTAGAAAAAATAAACTGTTAAGTCCTATACCACAAAGTATATTTAACAAAACTGTATGAATTTATTTGTAGATCTCAAAACTCTGAAGCTATCAAATATTCAAACTAAATATTTTTTTCTTTTGTGTTTTCCTTACAACAAAATCCCTCGTAAATGTTGACATTGTTTTAAATGTTTTTGTAATAATTGTTATAAAAGTACATATTTCTCTATACCAAATATTATTTGTTGTTTGATACATACATAAATTGTGTATACAGCCATCCCTTGGTATACATGGGGGATTAGTTTCAGGACACACCCCAACTCCACCTTAGCCCATGCTGAAATCCTTACATTCTCAGGTTCTACAGTCAGCTGTGTGGTACCTGCATATATATAAACAGGCAGCTCTCCGTACAGGCAGGTTCTGCATCCCACAAATACTGTGTTTTCAATCCATGTTTGGTTGAAAAAAATCTGCATATAAGTGAGCCCGTGTGGTATAAACCTGTATTGTTCAGGGGTCAACTGTATTTATTTTCGAAGGTCAGGAATTTCTAATTACTCGATCTGGTGTTTTTTTTTTTTTTTTTTTTTTTTTTTTTTTTTTTTTTTTAAAGTATATAGAGGGGTAAGAACCATTTTATTTTTTAATTGATACGTAACAGTTGTACATATATATGTTCATGCATATGATATTTTGATATAGACATGATATGTATAATAAGAACCATGGTATTTTAACACTCTGTTACAACACAGTGTTAAAGTAGGTATAACCCTAAACAGAAAAGGGGAAAAAAAAGACTTTATGTAATTTCAGACTATTTTTAGTGCACATACAATGAATTTTTATTAAAAAGCATAGTTTATAGCTATTATTTATCATATGTATGTTTCAATTTTCTTTTGAAATTTGTGTATACTGTGTCTGAAAGCTTCTCCTGACACTTACTTGTGATTAAAGATATTCCTGTTCTATTTGTGATATTTGAGTTTTTTAATAATAAATTCAGTGATATAATTTTGTATTACAGTGTCATTATTAATTTATAACCCTGTATGTAGCTTCTTATTGTGTTCTTAACTTTTTAATCTTGAGTTCTTGATTTTCAATCTAGGTCATATTCTTCAATCTCCATCAGCCAATGTGCTTCCAACCCTTCCTTTTCACGTCCTTCGTAGCTTGTTTAGCACTACACCTTTGACAACTGATGATGGTGTACTTCTAAGGCGAATGGCATTGGAAATTGGAGCCTTACACCTCATTCTTGTCTGTCTCTCTGCCCTGAGCCACCATGCCCCACGAGTTCCAAACTCTAGTGTGAATCAAACTGAGGTAGGTTCAATATTAATTCTTTCCGTTATTAAAAAGAAAAACTAGATTTAATTTAGGCATTACAGAATAAAGTCTTTTCTGAAGTAATCTTTCAGAGACTTGAGTGTTCCATTTTCACGTATAAAACAAAGGATATTTGAAAGAGAAATTATATATTAATTGACTTCTCTATTAGTATCCGTCAGTAAACCAAAAAGAAACCTGTCTATTTGAAAACAGAAAATATTTTAGTGCTTAATAAGCTTTCTCATTTACCAAGATATGCTGAATTTAATACTATGATCCTTCTTCCTTTCCTTTTTGAACTTTTAAGAAGAATACTATGGAGGCTGGGTGTGGTGGCTCACGCCTGTAATCCCAGCACTTTCGGAGACCGAAGTGGGTGGGTCATGAGGTCAGGAGTTCAAGACCACTAGCCTAACCAACATGGTGAAATCCCGTCTCTACTAAAAATACAAAAAATTAGCCTGGCACGGTGGCAGATACTTGTAATCCCAGCTACTCGGGAGGCTGAGGCAGGAGAATTGCTTGAATGCGGGAGGCAGAGGTTGCAGTGAGCCAAGATATTACCACTGCACTCCAGCCTGGATGACAGAACGGGACTCTGTCTCCAAAAGAAAAAAAAAAGAATACTATTGAATGGGGGTTGTGGGTTGGAGTCTAGCCAGTGCCATAATACAGGAAATACAAGAAAGAAAGAAAAAAATTCCTCGTTATTTCCTTTTTTTTTTTTTTTTTTTTTTTTTAAAGAGACAGAATTTCACTCTTGTTGCCCAGGGTGGAGTACAATGGCACGATCTTGGCTCATCGCAACCTCTACCACCCGCGTTCAGGTGATTCTCTTGCTACAGCCTCCCAAGTAGTAGCTGGGATTACAGGCATACACCACCACACCCAGCTAATTTTATGTTTATAGTAGAGATGGGGTTTCTCCATGTTGGTCAGGCTGGTCTCGAATTCCTGACCTCAGGTGATCTGCCTGTCTCGGCCTACCAAAGTGCTGGGATTATAGGCATGAGCCACCATGCCCTCCTAATTCCTTATTATTTCAATATGATTTAATTGTCTTAAAGAAAGTACCAAAGTAGGCCAGGCAGAGTGGCTCACGCCTGTAATCCCAGCACTTTGGGAAGCCAAGGTGGGTGGATCACCTAAGGTCAGGAGTTCAAGACCAGCCTGGCTAACATGGTAAACCTCCATCTCTACTAAAAATACAAAAATTAGTTGGGCGTAGTGGCAAGTGCCTGTAATCCTAGCTACTCGAGAGGCTGAGGTGGGAGAATTGCTTGAACCCAGGAGGCGGAGATCGTAGTGAGTCAAGATTGCACCCATGCACTCCAGACTGGGTAACAAGAGCTAAACTCCATCTTAAAAAAAGAAAAGAAAAAAGTACCAAAATAATTAATGACATAAGTGAGTTTATTAATGATAAAATGTGGGGTCATTACATAAAAATTAGTTGATTTCCACACACTAGTACCAAACATAAAATGAGTTTTATAAAGATATATTTTAGAATAACACCAAAAGTAGAAAATATCTATGAATAAATCTGAAAAATATGTATAATAACCTCTTTAGAAATTTTGGCTGGACATGGTGACTCATGTCTGTAACCCCAGCACTTTAGGAGGCCAAGGCAGGCAGATCACTTGAGGTCAGGATTTTGACACCACCCTGACCAGCATGGTGAAACTCCATTTGTATTAAAATTACAAAAATTAGCTGGGCCTGATGGCTCACACCTATAGTCCCGGCTACTCGGGAGGCTGAGGCAGGAGAATCAATCTGTGCTCATGTGTATCTTCAATGGGTTAGATATGATAGTGCGATAATGTTATTTCTTCCCAGATCAAACCTTAAATTTAATACAATTTCAGGTTTATTTTGGAGGAAGTTGACAAGCCAGTTATAAAATATATATAAACCTGCAAAAGGTCAGGAATAGTTGACATACCCTTTTGCTATATTCGTCCTAAAAAGATCTGGTTTATATTTATATTGCTTTCACTGTTTTCTCAATTCACTTTGAGTCATTGACTTTTTAGGCCCTAGGCTGGTTTACCCCTTCTTTTCTTGATAAATATTTTTAAATATGTATTTATTTATTAAATACAAGCAATTTATCTCCATTTACCCCTTCCCCTAGCCCCAGATTGGTAATCGCCAGGGCAATTGCCAATCTCCATTCTGTCTCCATGTATTTACCTAATCTGGATATTGCACCTAAATTGAATAATGTAATGTGTTATTCCTCGCATTTGTCTTCTTTCATTTAGTATAATGCTTTCTAGGTTCATTCATGTAGCATATATCAGTACTTCATTTCTTCTTATGGCTGAATAAGTATCCCGTTTTATTTGTTGATCACGTCATCTATTGATTGGCATCTGGGCTATTTTCATCTTTTGCTTTGAATAGTGTTGCTGTAAACGTGTGTGTTTACCTATTTCAGCACCAGTTTTTATCTGTTTTAGTACTAGAATTGGAATTGCTGGGTTATACAGAAATTCTGTGTTCAGTTTTTTGAGTAGCCACCAGACTGTTTTCTGGAGTAACTTCGTCATTTTACTGTCCTAATGGTAAATATTTTTGAAGATAAGTAAAAACAAATTGTAATGGATTTTCATTTTTTTGTTATTTTAAGCCACAGGTGTCAAGCTCTCATAACCCTACATCAACAGAAGAACAACAGTTATATTGGGCCAAAGGAACTGGCTTTGGAACGGGCTCTACAGCTTCTGGGTGGGATGTGGAACAAGCCTTAACTAAGCAAAGGCTGGAAGAGGAACATGTTACCTGCCTTCTGCAGGTATATTTGTAAACTTCATATTGTTCATGATAATGTTATTTTTTGTGTTTATAACTTTAAAATATTGATAACTAATTCAGCTATCCTCAGCTATGTTTATGTCCACTTGTGGTCCTTCTTCCCAATGCATTTTAAGATGCCACTGGGTAAAGATTGCTCTTGCTTACTTGTAACTCCTTATTTCTTCCCTCTCAACTAGCTTCTTCACTGAGAGGAAAGTGATAGGGATGAAATCACCCAGTAGCTGGAAAATGCATCTTCCTACAGGCATTTTTTTTGTTGTTGTTTAATGTGTTGTATCTGGACTCTTTTTTTAAAAAAGTGTCATTTATTCATATACATTTTGGTTGCTTACTCCATCTTTTTTGAGATGGAGTTCACTCCGTTGCCCAGACTGGAGTGCAGTGGCGTGATCTCACCTAACTGCAGCCTCCGCCTCCCAGGTTCATGGTTTCTTAATTTTTTGAAATAACTTTTCTACATTCAGGCAAGTTGAACTAGAATAGAAAGTCTTATACCAGGGAAATGTATAGGAGAAATACTTAATGAAAAGATTAGCTCTACTTCCTGCATCAACTAATTGAAGTTGGTCAAGTCTTTGAATTTGTCTTCTGCAACTCTAGAATGCTCCTTCTAGTATAAAGTTCTAAGATTTTGTTACCCTCAAACTGTGAATTGAGTCTATTAAATATTATAAATAATATGGAATTGCTACTATGTTTTTATGTTCGTAGTTGTATTGATTTTATATGTCTAGTCATTACCATCCTTTGGAAGCAACACTCTCAAAGACAAAACAGATCCTTCTCTTTTGAAAATTTAAACAAATAATCAGTTCAAAACAGTGTAAGATACCGATTAAGTAGAAAATATGTACTCTTAGTATTCAGATTGAATTTCTAACCTAAAATAAAAACTTTTGAAGTATGTGGAACTGAAATCCAAATTAATTTTAACAATTTTTAGGTTCTTGCAAGTTACATAAATCCTGTGAGTAGTGTGGTAAATGGAGAGCCTCAGTCATCTCACGAGACTAGAGGGCAGAACAGTAATGCCCTTCCTTCTGTACTTCTCGAGCTTCTCAGTCAGTCCTGCCTCATCCCAGCCATGTCATCTTATCTACGAAATGATTCAGGTAAATAATCCCTTAAATGTCTTTGTGGATGAGTAAGTTTGTTTACTTATTTTATCTATTATATCATTGTCTAATAGTAAGCTTCAATTGAAATAGTCGATGGATTTATTTCCTAAAAAGTATTCTGAAAATGTTTAGTTGGTTTTTGGTGCCCTTGATTTGATACTGTGTCATCACTTACCCTAGAACACAGAATACAAGTTTTATTATTCCTTTGTCTTTACCTGTGAAAGTACATTTTTTTCCCTTTTAATTATCTGTAACTGAAAATGGATAGGACAGAGGCTAGCAACTTCACGACATCGTTCTGATCTGAATATGGTTGCACTTCTGTGGACTTTTAATATTTCTGTCAAACACTATTACTGACAGCAGCTATTTTTGAAGAAAGGCAGATACATAAATCACTCAAGTCCATAGATACTTGATGAGAAGATATTTATTTATTATTTTTATTTTTTCTCCTGCCCCTAATAATTAATTTTTTAAAATTCAATAATAAAAGTACTGTAGCTACTTACTTTGCCAGTCTACAACTTATTATTGATTGAATAATATGGTTTATTATTTCCTTTTGGAATTGTCTTTGAGAAATGTGCTCTTTACCTAGAACAGAAAGTTACATGTTTTCATTATTCAGAAATGTTGTAGATACTACCAAGATAATCAAGCAGTTAACGTCTACTTCTTTCAGCCAAGACCTTTGTTTTTTATTATTTCAACTCTATTCTCATATTCTTATCTCTGTCTTTATATTTGTACTCATGAAAATAAACATGTATGCATACCATTAATTTATTAAGGAAGAATAGATAAGGAAAATATTGGGAATGAATCTTAGTAGTCTGTTTTGTGATTGGTAGCAGCTAAGTGGCACAGTTGGATGGTTGGTGGAAGTATTTGTATTTGAAGGGATTGTTGCTCATATTCCCCAGTATCAGAAAGATTGTTGTCCTTTAAAAACATGCCATTTCCATTAGATTATATAGAACAATTGAATAGAATGAGATATCTTACTTCACTATCATTAAAGTATGATTTTCTTAATCCTTATACTTTGAAGACATGACCTAACAAAAATTTTAAATTTCTGTCTTGGTCTGAAATTGACTGTCTTAATAACACTGAGCTTTTATCTTTATGGTTCGTTGTCAAAATGGAAATCCAGGATTTTTTACATAATATTTAAAATAATTGCTGTTCATGTAAGTGCGCTTGCTGGGAAGGCGTGTATGTTAACTGATGTTTGGTAACTGTATGGAATTGCAAAACTTAGACATTTTATCTTGGAACTATTTTGGAAATTTAATGTGATAGATCAAAGCTTGACCTTTCTTGTATGATTTATTATTTTCCTAGAAAAAATAAATTTCTTTCATCAGGCTTTAGTTGTTCTTGAATTTGGTACCTTGTCCAGTGGTTAATTTTAATTAATATATTTATATTTGGTTGTGGTAACAAATATTTATTTTGTTATAATACTTTATATTAAGATAAAATGATTTAACATGTTTTCAGTAGGTTAAACGGTAGCATGCCTTCCAAATGATGTTAAATATGGATTGTTCAGGAAAATACAGCTTAATATAAGTAAATTTAAGTCATTTATATAATTAGTTATCAATTTTAGTTACAATAGTAATAATTAATTTTTTAAGTGGCTATTACTTATTTGAGACAGGGTCTCCCTCTGTCACCCAGGCTGGAATGCAGTGGTGTGATCTTGGCTCACTGCAGTCTGTACCTCTCAGACTCAAAACAATTCTCCTGCCTCACCTACTGAATAGGTGGGATTACAGACATGCACCAGCATGCCCAGCTAATTTTTGTATTTTTAGTAGAGATAGGGTTTCACCATGTTAGCCAGGCTGGTCTCAAACTCCTGGCCCCATGTGATCTGCCCACCTTGGCCTCCAAAAGTGCTGGAATTACAGATGTGAGCCAACGCACCCTGCCTTAAGTGGCATTTTAAAACCTGAACAAATTAGCCAGAGTCTTCCTTAGATGTAGTAAAATTTCTATTTTGGAAAATTAGTCTAAAGTTTCTTCTCCAATTTTTTCATTTGTGTATGTAGTAGTATTTTTGGCAATGTGGGGGTTGAGGTATGTGACAATAGCCATTCCACAATCTTTTACTTCATTTAGTTATCATCTTGCTTTCTTCTCCTGTAATCTGGACGAGTTCCTAGCCTATCTTTGTCTTTCAGAATACTGATATTTTTTACAGAGTAAAACAATTTATTTTGTAGAATATTCTACAGATTGGTTTATAAGGGTGAGAGTAGTCCTTATAATTTTGCCTGAGACACTGTATTCAACGGATGATTTGCTTATATTGCTAGCAGATGCTATACAAAAACACAGACCTAATGTAACAGCCTCTTCTGAGAACTCTAGTAAAATAATGCACATTTTCTTTCTAAACATGTTTTTAAATGATTGGTGAGCAAGAGAAGAAAATAGAGGAATTTACTGGTTTGTACCCCCCCTTTCAGTGCAGGGTTTTGTCTCCCATTAGTTTTGAATATCAAGTGTGATTTCCTACTACTATCCCACACCTTTTTTCCCCTTCTTTTCTGGCTACAAGTGTAAGTTAGATACTTTGTAATCTTTAAACTTTTGTGTTTAATGACTGTTAAAGATTGAGATGAATACCAGAGTCTGCTCCTCATTTTAATAAAACCTTCAAGTTCTCATATTAATGAGCTTACTATGTAGCTGGTTAGCTAAGCCTATTTTATTTCAATAGAAGTTTAAAAACTGGCCTGAACATTTTAAATGATAATACTAAGCTGGCCATAAAGATCAATAATAATTGCACATAAAATTGATCTTCAATTTTAGTTTTGAACATCTTTGCATCAGAGGTAAAAAGAGAATATTATTAGTTGTAAAATTATTACCAGAAGAGAGGGAGCATACAAGCTCCTTAGGGGAAAGGACAACCTTTTTTCCATTACTGACTTCTAACAGTTCTATAACTGAGATACAGATGCTGTTCTCCAAAGGTAGACACTCATTGTATTTAGTGATTTAATCATTAAGTATACGATATTTAGCCATTAAATCATTCTCTAAGAACTTTTTACTTGTATAGTAATGGCTATGCCTTTTCTATTTTGAGACAGAGTCTTACTGTATCGCCCAGGCTGGAGTGCAATGACATTCTCTCAGCTCACTGCAACCTCTGCCTCCCAGGTTCAAGCGATTCTCCTGCCTCATCCTCCCGAGTAGCTGGGATTATGGGTGTGCACCACCATGTCCAGCAAATTTTTGTATTTTTAAGTAGAGTCAGGGTTTCACCATGTTGGTCAGGCTGGTCTCAAACCCCTGACCTCGTGATCCGCCTGCCTCAGCCTCCCAAAGTGCTGGGATTACCAGCGTGAGCTACCGTGCCCGGCTGGCTATGCCATTATTTAACCAATATACTTTTAGATTGTTACTTTAATTTGTAGAATTTAAAATTATTAGATGCTGTTGGGAACATTTATGTATCTAGAGATTTATACATTTAATATTCTTAAGATAAATTCCTGATATTCCATCTTTTTGAATTCACTATGTTTCTAGTGTAAAATTTTTGTGACTTTATGGTAGTTTTCCTACTATTTTGACCTCTCTTTAGGTCTTTAGATACGTAAGTGAATGGAGAATTTTTATTTTATTTTATTTTATATTTTATTTCATTTTATTTTATTTATTTTATTTTATTTTATTTTTTTTTGAGACGGAGTTTCGCTCTTGTTACCCAGGCTGGAGTGCAATGGCACGATCTTGGCTCACTGCAACCTCCGCCTCCTGGGTTCAGGCAATTCTCCTGCCTCAGCCGGGACTACAGGCACGCGCCACCATGCCCAGCTAATTTTTTGTATTTTTAGTAGAGACGGGGTTTCACCATGTTGACCAGGATGGTCTCGATCTCTTGACCTCGTGATCCACCCGCCTCAGCCTCCCAAAGTGCTGGGATTACAGGCGTGAGCCACCGCGCCCGGCTTGTTTTATTTATTTTTGAGACAGAGTCTCATTCTGTCACCCAGGCTGGCATGCAGTAATGCGATCTTGGCTCACTGCAACCTCCACCTCCCATTCAAGCGACTCTCATGCCGCAGCCACCTGAGTAGCTGGGACTACAGGCGCCCGTCACCCACCTTGCTAATTTTTTTTGTATTTTTAGTAGAAACAGGGTTTCACCATGTTGGCCAGGCCACTCTTGAACTCCTGACCTCAAGTGATCCACCCGCCTTGGCCTACCAAAGTGCAGGGTTTACAGACAGGCATGACCCACCACGCCCGGCCTGTAAATGACTGGAGACTTTTAAACCAATGTTTGGTAGCATTACAACAGCAATATAAATCTTCATATTTAGGCTAAATTAATCAGATTTATCAAAAGTTAGGATTATGGTTCCAGTTACTTAACATAGTAAGTTTGATGCTTTAATAATATGTTCTTTAATACTAACTAAAATAAAGACATCTGTTAGTGTTCTAGATAGGAAAATATATTATTTGTTCATTTTAATTTCTTTCTCAACATTTTCACTTCTACTCTTCATAACAAATGGTATTCTGAAAGTTGCAATTTTCTAGCTAGGATCATTTTTTCTCTAGCCACTGTAAAGTAAGCCTGAAGTTGTCTCACTGGCCACTAGATGGAGATCCTGTTTATTGTTAGAAGTTTTTGGTAATAATTGCATGTTAATGTTAACAGGCAGAATGTGTTCCTTTAGAGACCCTCACTTTCTATTTTAGAAAATGAGATGTTCCTTTTTTTTAGAAAACAGCCTATTGTCTCAGCACACGTTAAATTACTTGTCATTAACTTAGTAGGGATGCTATAAATTTCTAATGAAATCAAATCTTTTTTAATACTGGTCTTATTGTATGGGGGTGAATATTCTTTCAGAATAAAGGGAAATTGCTGTATCCTAGTTAATCTGACAATTCACAGATTGGGAAAGAACAAATGAAATCTAGAGAAATTTATTCAGCTGCTCAGGTTTAACTAGTTAGCAGTAACATGGTGATTATTAAACTCACTTATTTTCAAATGTAAAGGCAAGACTTAAATGGATTCATCAGTATGAAAAGAGAAATGAGAAATGATATGTTAGAGTAAGATAAACATGAGAGAGCCAGGCACAGGCCTTCACTGGGAAAACTGTAAAGTATCTACTGATTTGGCTGGTTATCTTAGTTAAATGATGGTATATACTAGTATTAAAATATTTTTATTTTCCTAATATTGGTTTGACAGTATCATATCAAACTATAATCTGTCAAAACCCATTACTGCATTTTGATGCACCATCTGATTTTTCTCACAGTGTATTTTATGTCTTTAAAGCTCTTATTATTTTATGTTACCTTTAGATATGTTTCTTAAAGAGTCAGTATTTAAGTTTAATTTCATGAGTATCCTGTTTGAGAATAAGGTTAATTTTGTTGTTATGACAAGTGTCTTAATTTAAATATGACCATATTTATTTAAATTCAAATTACTGAATAGTTACTTCAAAGTAAATGTGCCGTTGGAAACTTAGCCATCTTGCTAGGTCTCAGGGCTCTAAATTTAAAAAGACATAGAAATTGTATTAGCACTCTTACATGAAAAGATAATGTTTGATACCAGTAGAAAATATATAATTTTTATTGCTTATAAAAAATACTTTATTTTGTTGATATACACTGCCTGAAAAACAAATAATTAAAAATTATCGAGCTGTCATAATACATACTTAACTGTGTATCCTTATTTATAGTTTTCATGGTAACAGTTCATTTGAAACTGTCAAATTAGGCCATTTCTCTGTACTGTTTTAGTAAAGAGCCTGGGGCTGTGGTGGTGGTTCATGCTTGTAATTCCACCACTTTGGGAGGCCAGGGTGGGAGGATTGCTTGAGCTCAGGAGTTTGAGATCAGCATGGGCAATACATTGAGACTTCATCTGTATTAAAAAGTAAAATAGGCCAGGCATGGTTGTTCACACCTGTAATCCCAGCACTTTGGGAGGCCGAGGTGGGCAGATCACAAGGTAAGGAGACCAAGACCAGCCTGACCAACATGGTGAAACCCCACCTCTACTAAAACTACAAAAATTAGTCGGTCCTGGTGGCATGCACCTGTAATCCCAGCTACCCAGGAGGCTGAGGCAGGAGAATCGCTTGAACCCGGGAGGTGGCGGTTACAGTGAACTGAGATTATGCCACTGCACTCCAGTGTGGGTGACAGAGCGAGAATCTGTCACAAAAGAAAATAAAGAATCTATCAGATTATTCCGCTAAGTAGCGTAGCAGGCCAGGCGTGTGGCTCACACCTACAGTCCCAGAACTTTGGGAGGCTGAAGTGTGAGGATCACCAGTCTGGGCAACTTAGACCCTGTCTCTACAAAAAAAAAAAAAAAAATCAGCACACACCTAATAGTGTCAGCTACTTAGGAGGTGGGAGCCCAGGAGGGTGAGGCTGCAGTGAGCCAAGATCATGGCAGTACACTCCAGCCTAGGTGTCAGAGTGAGACCCTATCTCAAAAAAAAGTAAAGTAACATGCCTCTTTATTTTTGGCCCAAGGTGTATTTTAATAGTATTTTAATATAGCTCTAGTTTTTGTGCTAATTAGCTAAGCAGTACAAATAAAATTTAAAACACTTGCCCATGTTTAGTGTATTTATTTCTGTAGTCACTAACAAGGCATGTTGATGGCCACTTAGAGCATCTATAACATAAGTGCTTATTAACAAATGTTAATTCCTTTTATTTAGAATTTTCATTTTTGTCAAGGGCATCCTATGTGGAAATAACTTTGGTACAGAATATATCACTCTGTGTGTTAATAATTATGACTGGTAAGTTTTATAAGGGGAGGAGAGGTTGCTTAAATTAAAATTTAGATGGGTTTTGAATTGCTTTGGCTTATACAGATTTGTAAGGATAAAATATTAGTTAACGTCTCAAACACTTCAGGCTTACCGTTCTTGATTACCCAGAGTAGTCCTTTGTTTCCTGTGAGCTGCCCCCATACCTAATGCTTATATTGTCACCTTTCATATTATAGTCTAGCTCTAAAGAAAGTATATACTTTCTTAATCACATTTTCACATAACTACCTACCAGATTAGCCATAACTCTCAATTTCTTCTGTCAAACATCCTAGGTAAGAGTGAGTTGTGTTTATTTTCAGGTTTGTTTATGCCAGTTGTATTTCCATTACATAATTATTATGCAAACTAGATGTTTTTATGGTAAATAATGAAATGCTTAAAAAAAAAAGAAAGTCCTGTAGGCCAGGTGCAGTGGCTCAAGCCTGTAATCTCAGCACTTTGGGAGGCCAAGGCAGGTGGATCACCTGAGGTAAGGAGTTTGAGCCTAGCCTGGCCAACATGGTGAAGCCCCATCTCTACTAAAAATACAAAAATTAGCTGGGTGTGGTGGCACATACCTCTACTCCTAGCTACTTGTGAGGTTGAGGCATGAGAATTGCTAGAACCCAGGAGGCAGAGGTTGCAGTGAGCCGAGATTGAGCCGCTGCACTCCAACCTGAGTGGCAGAGCAAGACTCCATCTCAAAAAAAAAGAAAAGAAAAGAAATAATTACTCCAGTTTACTTAGGGAATATATTAAAATGTTAACAACAGCCGTTGTATTTTGTATTATATTCATCAGAAAAATAGCGCCAATACTTTATTGAAACAAAGTTTCTTTTCTATTAGTCTTTATTTTTCTGTGTGGTCTTATCTTTACAATTGCTTAACTACTACCAAAAGTCATGACAAGTCTCATTTCTTTGGAGATATTAAAATATAATTTCCAGACAGTTTTAAAAATATTCAGTGTTCATTAATGCTAAAACTTCATTTTTATAAACATTTTCATAGTCTTCTTTTCCATACTGACTAAATTTCCCTTTCCTGTATTCAGTAGATTACCAGAGGCTTAAGGAAAACATAAACCTAAATGCAGTTTGATTTTAATTAATGTATATTTCATATGTACTCTTAGAAAAATGATTGTGGCATTTTTGCTTTTATGTCTTGTATACATTATTAAATCTTGTATGTTTTGGAGTAGAACATCAATATTCATATTCATTGCTTTGTCCTCCCTCTTTTTTTTTTCCTCTCTGTGAAGAGTTAAAATTTGCCTATTTGATTTGTTTTACTTTTATTCCCAAGCTGGAAGCATCATATAGTCATTGCTCTTAGAGCAAGGGACTTACCCTGGAATGTATGTCATAATATTCTGGAGGTGTGCTTTTAAGGGATAGTCTTCTAAATCTTTCTTGTTAGAGCCACGTTTTGCCCTGAATGCAGTCCGTTGAAAGAGACCTTCAGAGTGTGGTATAGATATAGACAAAAACAATCACCAGGAGGTTAAGTACTGTTCCAACTATACCTAACATAGTCAAGATAGATTCTTCTTTATCTTCCTACTTCTTTACATCATCTGCTGTAGTGATGACAGAAATGCCCATTTTCCCAGGAAGTGTCTTCATCTAGAGAAAAAGAGAATGACTGTGAAACAAATGCCAGGAAAATTAGCTCTGAGTTATATAGAGAGCTAGTAAATGTGTTTATTATACTTGTTTCATTTCTTGCATGGTTTTTCAGTGTGTAGTCCTGCATTAGTCTGTTAATGTGTTGGAAAATGATAGTAAATGAGTGTATTTTAATAGAATTTAAAATCTGTTATTTTAACAGTTGGGCCGAGGAACCAAAAATATAGTGAAAATGAAGTTAGATTCTCCATTTACCTATTCTGTATTTAGTAGCTACAAAGATATTAAAAATTTTTACATATCTAACTAGGCTGATGTATTTAATGTGAACTGCAGACAAAAAGTTGCACATACTGCCGGGCGCGGTGGCTCATGCCTGTAATCCCAGTACTTTGGGAGGCCGAGGCGGGTGGATCACGAGGTCAAGAGATCGAGACCATCCTGGTCAACATGGTGAAACCCCGTCTCTACTAAAAATACAAAAAATCAGCTGGGCATGGTGGCGCGTGCCTGTAATCCCAGCTACTCAGGAGGCTGAGGCAGGAGAATTGCCTGAACCCAGGAGGCGGAGGTTGCAGTGAGCCGAGATCACGCCATTGCACTCCAGCCTGGGTAATGAACGAAACTCCGTCTCAAATAAATAAATAAATAAATAAGTAAATGAATGAATGAATTAAAAAAAAAAGTTGCACATACTTAATGTATACAATTTGATAAGTTTAGAACATTGACTCCTTTTTTTTTTTTTTT
>NW_022436984.1:6125931-6212680 GCF_009761245.1 Sapajus apella
ATCCCAGCTAATTTTTTGTATTTTTAGTAGAGACGGAGTTTCACCATGTTGACCAGGATGGTCTCGATCTCTTGACCTTGTGATCCACCTGCTTCAGCCTCCCAAAGTGCTGGGATTACAGGCTTGAGCCACCGTGCCCAGCCATTGACTCCTTTTTAAAGCAACTCTTTTGGGGGGCAGTTGAGCAGAGTAGGGATTTAAAGTAATTTTTTCCTTTGAAGATTTGGGGATTATTGTGTCATTAATTTTTTAATATTCTAGTATTGAAATTAATTCCATTTTACTAACATTTTGAAAAAGCAACTACTAGCTGAGTTTATCTCTTCTTAATTTCCACAGATTAAACACATCACATTTTAGCTTAAAATAATGAAGTTATTAAATGTCAGAGTTTTAAAATAATTAAAGAGAAGAGCTCTTTACCCTACATTGTATCAGGAATAAAGTATTACCAGATATGTTGCTTTAGTCCACAATAGTGATGAATGAATTTTTTCTCTTCATGGAGGGCTTCCTAACAAAACCTGGACAAGCTTCATATCAAAGATGGCATATGTTTTCAGTATACCCTGAAGGGATGGATCTTCTTTGTTAGTAATTCCTGGTAAATTTCGCTATAACTGTTTGGTGTAAATTGCTAGCCTCTGCAAGTAGTAAGTCACACTGTAAATAGGTTCTATTTTTGCTTTAGTATTTTTAGGTTTTTGTGTATACTGAATCACATATTTCCTCCAAAATGCTAATGTTTATGGTTATTTTTCTTGAATTTTCTGTCTGATGAACCTTTACACTGTTCTGTTTCTTTTCAGCCATTTGAAGACGCGTTTCCCCGTTGAAATGTTGTAGTTCCAAATGCAGAAAGTGAGGATTTTATTCCTCTACCTACTACTAGTTACTACTATAAAAATGAAAAAAGTTATTTGTTAGCCTAAGTATAGTAATATCACACACCTGCATCTGTAGCTGTTGATGAAAATTCCAAGATAGTCTTCATGCTATGCATAATTCAGCAAATAGGCCCTTTTGAGGATTGGAAGGATAGTGACTTTACTTTCCTCGTTGTAAGCTGTAACACTGATTAAATGTGCACTTGATGCTTGCTGAGTAAAGGAGATGCAAGCTGCATTTGGAGACACAACGTTGCATAATAGCATGTTGTGCCTCTGTTCTTTCATTGTCAGGCAGGCAGCACATTGAATCCTGTAATAACAATGAAGTGTGTGTAAAGGAGCTAAATTTAAAGACATCTAAGGGTTTTCTGATGCAGCTTTTCATTGCAAAAATAGAATTAAAGAATTCAAGATTGAAATAGTTGGTATGTTTTGTGCTTTAACAGGCAGGTTTTTATTAAGGGTTTATTATCTTTATTCGTTCTTATTGTTGTTTGCTGACCACCAGTACACATTAATTTATAATAAAAGTGCATGTCTTAAAAGAAGAGCATAAACCAGCTAGCTCTCCATTAGTTTTGCAAGTTCTCTTGGGGGGTTTTCAAAATCTTTTAAACAAAAATAACACTAATAATCTAAAATCATATATAAATAACACATGCCAGGTTCCAGACATAAGCATAGATTGTCATGTGCATTAATAGCTCATAGTATTTGACTTAAAGACAAGCATTCTCCTCTGTCTCTTTTAGGAAAAAAAGAAGAAAAGATAAGCATTCTTACGAAACTAATGATTGTCAAGAAAAATACAGAAATATAAAACAATATTTTTAGTTTAAAGTGAAGAAACTTGATCTCTTGAGATTTTTTTAAAGTACAGTAATGGAATTCAAAGTTCTTTTTGAAATGTTAAAGACTTTTGTAAAATAAAAACACAGTTTTATCTCTCATATGTTTGGACTATTCCCAGTCTTGTTGGCCAATGCTTATTATACCTTGTTTCCCTAGCTTTTGCCTTCAGACTCCCTGAAATGAAGAGAATATCTTCTTCTGTTTCCATAATGTAAGCTTCCCAGTTGGCCTCTTCTAATGCCAACTCAATAGAATAAAATAGATATCAGTAAAAATGAAAGGAAATAGCATGTTTCATTTATTTCAAAAGAGCTGTCTTGTTTTCTCTATGCTCTTACACTTGCATGTGAATAGAATGTAACCATATTTTTTTCTCTTTTTTCTTTTTGAGTCATAGTCTTCTCTGTCACCCAGGCTGGAGTGCAGTGGTGTGCTCTTAGGTCACTTTAGCCTTCAACTCTTAGGCTGAAACATCCTCCTGATTAGGTGGGACCACAGGCACCTGCCACAGTGCTGAGCTAAGTTTTTTAATTTTTTGTAGAAATGGGTTCTCATTATGTTGCCCAGGCTAGTTTCAAAACGCCTAGCCTCAAGCAACCCTCTTGTCTCAGCCTCCTGAGTCACTGGGGTCACATATATAAGCCACTTGCACCCGAGTTCGCTTTTTAAAATATAACACCTCATGCTTTATAAATTGACTTGCGAGTGACATACTATTTTTTACTTTTGTTTTGTTTTGTTTTGTTTTTTTGAGAGTCTAGCTCCGTTAGCCAGGCTGGAGTACAGTGGCATGATCTTGGCTTACTGCAACCCCCCACCTCCCAGGCTCAAGGTATTCTGCCTCAGCCTCCTGAGTAGCTGGGACTACAGGCATGTGTCACCATGCCTGGTTAATTTTTGTGTTTTTAATAGAGGTGGGGTTTCACCAGGTAGGCCAGGCTGGTCTTGAACTTCTGACCTCAAATGATCTGCCCACCTCAGCCTCTCAAATAGCTGGGATTATAGGCATGAGCCACCCTGCCTGGCCGTGAATGATGTGCTTTCTAATTCATATTAATTATGAAATTTGAAGTCGTTTAATTTAATTTTGTTTTTTTCCCATTGTAAATTATATTCAAGATTTTTTTTTTTTTTTGAACTAAAAGTTATTTTAAAGTTTCTGGGATTATCTTTTGTGTTTATATTGAAGAAACAATGCATTAATCAGATATGTATATAAAGCTAGATTTTAAAAATTGGAATTATCAATTATATGTGTTCTTGCAAATTTATGGTGTCTTTTTTCCCCTTCTCTTCCTTATTGAATTTTAGCATGCTAGATTGTCTCATTATTCATGTCATGAAGAAGAAGATTTTTATTTTGTGGTTTTGGTTATTGTTGATACCTTCATAACAGTTTAATTTTTAAAACATCAACATATCTTATATTGTATTCTTGTATAATTTTGTCTAAATTGTTATTAAATATTTTTAGGTTTACACAAAACTGAGCAAATAGTACGGAGTTTCCATATATGAAGTTCCTACCTACAGTTTCCTTACTATTCACATTTTGCATTAATGTAGTACACACAATTGAACCAATAGTGGTATGTTATTTTTAACTAAATTCATAGTTTAAATTTGAGTTTGCTCATTATGTTCTACAGTTGTGTAGGTTTTGACAAATGCACAGTGCAAGCAATTCTCCTACCTCAGCCTCCCAGGTAGCTGGGACTACAGGTATGAACCAACACACCTGACTAATTTCCTTTTTGGTTTTTGTAGAGATAAGGTCTCACTATGTTATTCAGGCTGGTCTTGAACCCTTGGGCTTGAGCAGTCTTCTAGCCTGGATCTCCCAAAATGCTGTGATTTCAGGCATGAGCCACCACACCAGGTCTTTTTTTTTTTTTTCTGTAGCTGTTATAAATGAGATTGCTTTTTTGATTTAATCCTTGGCTAGATCATTATTGATGTTTAGAAACATTAAGGTTTTTGTATATTAATTTTGTATCCTGAAACTTTACTGAATTCATGTATCAAATTCAAGAGGCTTTTTTTTTTTGGTGGAATCTTTAGGGTTTTCTACATCATATAATCAGCAAACAGGGAAAAAGTTGACTTCCTGTTTTTCCAGTTTGAATGCCTTTTTTTTTTTTCCCTTGCCTGATTACTCTGGCAAGGATGTCTAGTACAATGTTGAATAAGAGTGGTAAAAGTTAGAACCATTGTCTTGTTCCAGTTCTTAGAGAAAATGCTTTCAGCTTTTCCCCATCAAGTGTGGTGTTAGCTGTGAGTTTTTCATATATGGCCTTTATTATGTTGTATGTTCCTTCTATGCTCAGTTTATTGGGGATTTTTATCAATTTTATCTCATGCTTTTTCTGCATTTATTGAGATGATTATAGAGTTTTTGCCCTTTATTCTGTTAATGTGATATATCATATTTATGGATTTGGGTATGTTGAACCATCCCTGCATTCCTGGGATAAATCATACTTGATCATAGTGCAGTGGTGTGCTCTTAGGTCACTTTAGCCTTCAACTCTTAGGCTCAAACATCCTCCTAATTAGGTGGGACTACAGGCACCTGCCACAGTGCTGAGCTAAGTTTTTTAATGTTTTGTAGAAATGGGTTCTTATTATGTTGCCCAGGCTAGTTTCAAAACGCCTAGCCTCAAGCAACCCTCTTGTCTTTCTATTTGTTTATTTTTTAAAAGTGTTTTATTTATGTATTTTCAGATCAGCTTATGAGACTGGCTAATTTTTGTATTTTGGGTAGAGACAGGGTTCTGCTGTGTTGATTAGGCCGGTCTTGAACTCCTGGCCTCAAGCATTTCACCCGCCTTGGCCTCCCAAAGTGCTGGGATTACAGGTGTGAGCTACAGTGCCTAGCCATTTATTTGTTTGTTTTTGTTTATTTTGAGATGGAGTCTCGCTCTATCGCCCAGGCTGCAGTGCAGTGGTGTGATCTTGGCTCACTGCAACCTCTGCTTCTTGGGTTCAAGCAATTCTCCTGCCTCAGCCCCCACAAGTAGCTGGGACTACAGACCCTGTGTCACCACACCTGGCTAATTTTTGTATTTTTCGTAGAGATGGATTTCACCATATTGGCCAGGCTGGTCTCAAACTCCTGACCTCAGGTTATCCTCCCACCTTGGCCCCCGAAAGTGCTGGAGTTACAGAAATGAGCCATCACAGTCGGCCTGTTTATTTATTTTTAAGGGATGGGGTCTTGCTCTGTTGCCCAGGCTGTAGTGCAGCAGTGTGATTATAGCCCACTTTAGCCTCAAACTCCTGGACTCAAGCAGTCCTTCCACCTCAGCCTCCCAAGTAGCTGGGAATACAGGTTTTTGCCATCATATCTGGCTAACTGAAAAAAAAAATTTGTAAGACAGATTCTTGCTCTGTTGACCTCGCTTATCTTGATCTCTTGGTCTGAAGTGATGCTCCTACCTCAGCCTCACAAAATGTTGGGATTACAGGCGTGAATCACAATGCCCAGTCATTGTATTATCTTTTTGATGTGCTGTTGGATTTGATTTGCTTGTTTTTGGTTTTTGACTTTTATGGCCGTCTTTATTAGGGATATTGGTCTATAGTTTTCTTCTTTTGTTATCTTTGCCTGGTTTGGGTATCAGCATAATACGGCATCGTAAAATTAACTGGGAGGATTATGTCCTCTTCAGTTTTTAAAAATATTTTCTGGAAGACGTGTATTAGTATGTTCTTTTTATATTTGCTAGAATTTAGCTGTGAATTCATGTGGTCCTTTGCAGGGGTGGAAGGGAGATACTATGATTGAATCTTACTACTACTTATTATTAGTTTGTTCAGAAGATTAGTTTCTTTCTAGTTCAATCTCAGGAGGTTGTATGTTTCCAGGTATTTACCCATTTCCTCTTCTAGGTTGTGAGTGTATAGTTGGTCATAATACTCCCTGGTCTTTTGTATTTCTGTAGTATCAATTGTATTCCTTTTTCATTTCTGATGAATTTTATTTGGATCTTCTCTCTTCTTGGGTAGTCTAGCTAATAGTTGATCAGTTTTTGTTTATCTTTTCAAAAACCTGCTTTTCGGTTTGTTGACGCTTTGTATATTTTTGGGGGAGGACACTTTATTTTCATTTAGTTCTGTGTTATTTCTTTTATTCTAATTTTGGACTTGGTTTGTTCTTGTTTCTCTAGTTTCTTGAGGTACATGTAAGGTTGTTAATTTGTTACCTCTGTACTTTTCTGATGCAGGCTTTTAAGGCTATATACTTCTCTCTCTGCACTGCTTTTGCTATATCTCACAGGTTTTCTGATGTTGTGTTTCATTTTCATCCATTTCAAAATTGTTTTAAATTTGCCTTCATTTCTTGACTCAGTGGTCATTCAGGATCATGCTGTTTAATTTCCATGTGTTTGTACTGTTTCTGACATTTCTGTTGGTATTTTCTAGCTTTATTCCTCTGTGGTCTGAGAAGATATTTTATATGATTTTGACTTTTTAAAATTTGTTAAGACCCCTTTTGTGGCCTAACATGTGATCTGTCTAGAAGAATGTTTCATGTGTTGGTGAAAAGAAAGTATATACTGTAGTTGTTGAGTTGACTGTCCTACATCTGTTAAGTCTATGTCTGTAAAGTCCAATTTAAGTTCAGTGTTTTCTTTGTTAATTTTCTGTCTTGACGATCTGTCTAGTGCTGTGTGAGTTGGGTGTTGAAGTCTCCCACTATTGTATGCTGTGAATGTTATTGTTTGATTATGGTATTATTATTGTTAGATCATTTCCAGCTTTCAGTATTGAAAACACTATTGTGTTGAACATTTCTTTATAGGCTAGCCAGTAACAAGTGGTATGATTGAGTCATAGAATACAGGCATTTAAAATTTTAATAGATAATGCCAATTGGCTATGCCTATTTGCACATTTACCTGTACCTGTAAGTCTAGCTTTTCCATGTCCTTCCAAGAACTGACATTATGTTTTATGCCTATCGATTAGTAACTTTGGGATATAATTTGAATTTTCCTGAGTAGCACACTGTCCCATAATACTATAAAATTATAGTAAGTAGATGTTGTGACATTGTTCATGGGTTGGAAAACGGGCTTTAAACATATCCAAGTATATGTGAAAACAAGGAAAGAGTGACAGTCATACAGCCCTGTCCTCTGCATCATCACTGGAAGGTGTAAAATGACCTTCTCTTCCATCACTTTGAACGTCACTCCAAACAGCCTCACTGTCATTAAGCTCTGATAGTCTATCTTTTACAACAGTTGTAGAGATCTCTTTTGCATCAGTTGCCATAGAAAGTACAGGATGCTAGGTGATGCCTCATCCTGTTACAACTCAATCCCCATATAGCTCTGTGACACTGAGGCAGTTCCTACCTCTAGTTGGACTCCCACAATTCTCCTCCCCTGCTTTAATTTTCTGTATAGCATTCGAAATATGTACCAGCTTCTGAAAAAATTGTTACTCATTTGTCCTTCACCTAGAATGTTAGTTACATGATGGTAGAGATTTTTGTTTGTTTTCTTTACTGCTTATTCCCAGCCTGTCCAGCAACAGGTTTTCAGTAAATGGTTTTTTTTGTTTGTTTATTTTTGAGGTAGTCTCTCTCTGTCACCCAGGCCGGAGTGCAGTGGTGTCATCTCAGCTCACTACAACTTCCGCCTCCTAGGTTCAAGCAATTCTCCTGCCTCAGTCTCCCAAGTAGCTGGGATTACAGGCCTGCGCCACCACACCCAGCTAATTTTCGTATTTAGTAGAGACAGGATTTTACCATGTTGGCCAGGCTGGTCTTGAACTGCTGACCTCAGGTGATCCATCAGCTTCAGCCCCCCAAAGTGGTGAAATTACAGGCCTGAGTGACCGCACCCTGCTAGTAAATGTTCATGGAATGCTGTTCAGTAACTGTCTTTGGAAAAAAGGTGTTAGATCCTTATCTCACATTATTTACAAAAGTAAATTCCAGTTGGTACACAACACAAAAACCAACAAAACAACTTATAAAAGCCTTAGAAGCAATGTATGTTCCTAGAGTAAGGAATTCACTCTTAGATGCACATGATTCTAATACAAAATTCATTTGACTTATAGCTAGTAATTGAAAGTTTACATAGGCAACATTTTCTTTTTTACTAAAAAAAAAAGTTGATTTATTGAAATAGACTTTGGATAAACTGCAATTCTGTCATTCTTTTTTTTTTTTTTTTTTTACAAAAGATATAACTTCATTTCAAATTTAATTTTAAAAACGTTTCCACCTCATACTAATAAATACATTTCCAGCCATAATATATGGCCGGGCGCGGTGGCTCAAGCCTGTAATCCCAGCACTTTGGGAGGCCGAGGCGGGTAGATCACGAGGTCAAGAGATCGAGACCATCCTGGTCAACATGGTGAAACCCCGTCTCTACTAAAACTACAAAAAGTTAGCTGGGCATGGTGGCACGTGCCTGTAATCCCAGCTACTCAGGAGGCTGAGGCAGGAGAATTGCCTGAACCCAGGAGGCGGAGGTTGCGGTGAGCCGAGATCGCGCCATTGCACTCCAGCCTGGGTAACAAGAGCGAAACTCCGTCTCAAAAAAAAAAATATATTATCTGGGATATTTAATCATTTCTACATGTATCATAACTAGATATTTAGTTACATTTCTTGTTCTCTCCTAAACTTGATACTTTGCTCTTTTTTTTTTTATTTGTTTCCAAAAGTGCCTATTATTATAATTGGTACATTGGTGCTTCATCAGTATCTGCTGCATTCTTCCCCTCAGCAACTAACCAGTTAAGTTGACCCTTGAACAATACAGGTATTAAGGGCACCAACAACACCCCACATATTTGAAAATCCAAGTATAACTATTTTTTTTTAAAGGCAAAATCTTGGTCTATCACCCAGGCTGGAGTGCAGTGGCACAGTCTAGTCCTCCTTGTCACTGAGTCTACAGATATGTGAAACCATGCCAGCTAATTTTTTGTATCTTTTTGTGCAGATGGGGGTTTCACTATGTTGTTCAGGCTGATCTAAAACTCCCAGGCTCAAGTGATCCTCCCACCTTGGCCTCCCAAAGGTCTGGGATTATGGGTGTGAATTACAGCGTCCAGCCACAAATATAACTCCTGACTCCTCCAGAACTTAGCTCCTAATAGCCTACTGTTGCCCAGAAGCCTTACTGATAGCATGCAATCAATTAACTGATATTTTGAATGTTGTATGTATTATATACTGTAAGCTAAGAAAAAGAAAATATTAAGAAAAAATCATAGAGAATACTCTTACTGTTCATTAAGTGGAAGTGAATTATCATAAAAGTCTTCATACTCAGAGTCTTCATGTTGAGTAGCCTAAGGAAGTAGAAGTGATGGGGTTGGTCTTGCTGTCTCAGGGATGGCAGAAAATCTGTATAAATGGACTGGTGCAGTTCAAACCTGTATTGTTCAAGGGTCAACTTTTTTTTTTTTTTTTTTTAGGAGGAGGTTTGCTCTTGTTGCCCAGGCTGGAGTGCAATGGTGCGACCTTGGCTCACTGCAACCTCCGCCTTCTGGGTTCAAAGTATTTTCTTGCCTTAGCCTCCTGAGTAGCTGGGATTACAGGCATGTGCCACCACACTCGGCTTATTTTGTATTTTTAGTAGAGATGAGGTTTCTCCATATCGGTCAGACTGGTCTTAAACTCCTGACCTCAGATGATCCGCCTGCCTTGGCCTCCCAGAGTACTGGAATTACAGGCATGAGCCACTACGCCCGACCAGGTCAGCTGTAATCATAAGATCTAGGTAAAAGCTACATTGCTGTGGACCTACTTTTATATTGCACATTTTCTCATTTTCTGCTTCTTCCTCTCCTCCTTATAGTTCTGGACATGGCAAGACATGTGCCACTCTATCGGGCGCTGCTGGAATTGCTCCGGGCCATTGCTTCTTGTACTGCCATGGTACCCCTATTGTTGCCCCTTTCTACAGAGAATGGTGAAGAGGAAGAAGAACAGTCAGAATGTCAAACTTCTGTTGGTACATTATTAGCCAAAATGAAGACCTGTGTTGATACCTACACCAACCGTTTAAGGTACTATACTATGTTCATTTCTCTTGAGTTTGCCTCTAACAATGTTTCTTAAATAACTCCATGTGTGCTTTTGTTTTTCAGTGATACATGCTTTTTAAAAACATACACACCGTCATACACAAGCAAGATATAAAATACAAGGAAAAAGTATCCACCCAAATTCTACACCTAGAAACATTTATTCACAATTATTTATTCTATATCTCCCTGTATGATCTTGTAGATATAGGTGTGAAGTTTTTCTTAAATGCTGTCCCACTGTACCTATTAGACAAATAGATGCCAGTTTCTCACGCAATGTTGATGTCAAGAGACATCTTTCAACGTCACTAAATACATATCACTGACATTGTTCTAAATACTTCAAATTAACCATTATATTAAGATGCTATATGTTACTTAACTATTTATTAGTGGATTTTAGGTTATTTTCAGTTCATAATAACCTGATACATACATCTTTGGGGGCTTGTAGAAATCTCTGCAGGTAGAATCTTAGAAGTATAGTTGTTGGGTTTATGGATTATTTCTGTTTTATTTTGGAAGTCAAACAATTCAGTATTTGATAGACGTCACATAAGTCTTAATGTTTATGGAAAATTGAATTGTTATTTTTAGTTTGTTTATACCTTAGTAGATTCAAAGGATGAATTCTATCAAAAACTCTTTTTAAATAACTAGGAAAACTTTTCCTATCCCTTGGCAAAATCTGTTCAGTGATTGTCAGTTTACTCCTCAAAGTTGGCCTAATTCTAGATTTTAAAGCATTTATACTGTTAATGGAAGTTTACTCCTTTGTTAATTACTTTTTGGGCTAATTAATGTCCTTTATCGTGTTTGTGCTCTATTTACTTTGCTTTTTCTCACTTTTTAAGAACCTTTGACTTAAGAAGTAGTACAGGTCAAAAGATCATAGAGAATTGATCACTGGAAGAATAGTTCTTATCAGTCTTTACCTTTGAGGGAAAAATCACCTTATGAGATAATCCTGACTTGTTGGCTTAATGTGTTGTCATTATCACTTTATTCATTTACTTATTTTAATGTTCTATATGTATATATTTTAATAGCTTTGGGCATACAAGTGGTTATTGTTTACATGGGTGAATTATATAGTGGGGATGGCTCATTGCCAGGCACTAAGAATCATAAATTGGAGAAAAGTTTAAAAGGAGCCAGTTGGTAGAGATAAAAAGTTGTAGAGTCATACAACTCTGTTACTAGTAAAGGAATATGTAAAGGTGTATTTTCTTTGATAGTATGGTATTTTTTCTGTTGTAGAGAAGAGAACAGTGTTGTATTTGGTCCCCTCCTATCTTGTGACCTCCCCGCATCCCCAGAATCTTTCTCACTGGTAACCAAGGAAGCCAGTGTAATAATATAACAATAGCGTGGTGTCATAATTGAACTGAACATCTGATTGTCTCATTGAGGTAATGCCTCCTTGAGAAATACCTACTAAAACATCTTATCCCCTGCCCTGGCCATCTGTGCCACTTATTCTTGTAAAATAAACATAGTTAACAGTAAATTAATTAGTATAATATATACCGAACTTTGAAGCTATCATCATGTCTTTTAAGGGGAATCTTGCCATGTATTTCTGTACCTTGTATTTCTGTTTTGAGATGACTCTGTTAGCTTATAACTAAAATTGAAAATTTATAAAACCTTGAATTTTTTTTTACCCAGATATGTTTTGTCTTTTAGATGAAAAATTGTCTAATGATTTGGAGTGTTACAAGTTTAGCCTTGATTAAAAACAGTATCACAAACATATAGTGTTGTAAAGGAAAATAGAACCAGTAAATAATAATACCCTTCTTTAAGCTGTATATGTCTTTATGCTGTAATTTCTATTAGATCCTGCAAAAATGGAGTTATAGCATATTGAATTTTAAGATAATTATAGAAGATTCTTATTGCAAGAAATTTGGACACCTATAGTGCCTCTTTAGTATATTTGCTTTTCTTAGCTTAATCTATTTTCTGTTCACATAACACACTGTATAATTTTTTGAGTTAGGGATCTTCTGCATAAAAATGTACCAATTATGGCCGGACACAGTGGCTCATGCCTATAATCCCAGAGGCTGAGGTGGGTAGATCACCAGGTCAGAAGCTTGAGACCAGCCTGGCCAATATGGTGAAAGTCCGTCTCTACTAAAAATACAAAAATTAGCTGGGTGCAGTGTCAGGCATCTGTAATCCCACCAACTCAGGAGGTTGAGGCAGGAGAATTGCTTGAACCCGGGAGGTGGAGGTTGCAACAAGCGGACATTGAGCCACTGCACTCCAGCCTGGGTGACAGAGCAAGACCCTCTCTTAAAAAAAAAAAAAAAAAAGTACCAATTAATTTACTATGAAAATTTAATTTCAGTTAGAGGATAACTGAGTTTCAATTGACTGGAGCTCTTTTCTGTTTGATTAACTGGATGAAATTATTCCATTTAAATTCTTCTTTAGCTGGAGAACAAACATACTTCAGACTTACAAATTATGTACCAAGAAAATATGCATGTAAAGATATAATGACTGTTCATAAAGCCCATTTCGTTAGATTATTTTATCTTTACAGTGACCCTGTGCAGTACATATTTTTAGTAATTATTTTTACTGATAAAGAAACATTGGTATATTTTGTATTAAGACTTGAATATACTTTTTAGTTGAAACCTTCATGGTCTCTGTTAAACTGTATAGCCTCTGTTAGAAGAAACCAGTAAAAACTAATAATGTTATTACATCTCTACTCTCCTTTCAAGGCTTAGCATATAGAGAATTCATTTTCACCTTCACAGAGAGAGTAAAATCTATTCTTTTCCAGTTGTCACGACTTAAGATGTATTTCTTTTTTCCTAACAGAATCACAGAATAATCCAATTTCCCTTAGAATGTATACCCACAGAAAGTGGCCTTAGTTTAATTTTAACACATTCAGAGCTCAAAACTCCGCACCCCACATGTCTGTCTCATTCCCAACTGTATTTCATAAAAACCCTAGAGTATTCTGAGAAGACAATGATTCAGGAAAATACGTTCTGTTAATGTATCACTTTCAGAATCTATTTTAGTGCTTTTTAAGGGCTTGGAGCTATAACTTTAAAAATACTATGTATCACAGCCAGGTACAGTGGCTCACACCTATAATCCCCCCACTTTGGGAGGCTGACATTGGCTGATCACTTGAGGCCAGAAATTCTAGACCAGAGTGCCCAACATGGTGCGACCCATCTCTAGTGAAAATACAAAAATTTAGCCTAGTGTGGTGGTGCGTGCCTCCCAGCTACTTGGGAGGCGGAGGCATGAAAGTCACTTGAGCCTGGGAGGCGGAGGTTGCAGTGAGCTGGGATCACACCATTACACCCCAGCCTGGGCAACAGAGGGAAACTCTGTCTCAAAAAAATTATTTTTTCAATATTACATGACAAAACTCAGAAACATTTTACAGTATTTTTGTTTCTATTACTGTGAAATCCAAGGTTGAATAAAGTACATGTATGAGATACAGTTCTTTTTTTAAGTAAGAGAAGTAATAATGTCCTATTTTTACATACCAAATACATTGCCTTGTTTATTTTCATTTCTCTCTTGTCTTTTTTTAAAACAAGTGTACACAAGACATGCAAATTTCTTCAAATAAAATTGTAACTCTGATCATTTTAGATAAAGAATATAGATTCACTGTGTATTCTGCAGATCTCTGGGTAATGATTGTGGTTGCATATAATGATTTTCATTGAAATGTTGTATTTATAATAGAATTTTTACCTTTTTGGGGGGATGAGAGAAATTAAAGGAAAACGTCAAGTGTAACAAAGATGTTTACTATTGCTGCTGAGAATATCCTATCTATCTTAAAGTCTATCCTGAGGCCAGTGCCTAAACCCAATTAATTTTGATCTGATAATTCAAAGAGTGAAAGAGATTTATAGGTTTGTGTGCCCCCAAGCCCAAAACTTCTACAAGAGGAGATAGAAAGACATTAAGAAGCTGGATCCCAGCGCCAGCACTTTGGGAGGCTTAGGTGGGAGGATCACTTGAGGCCAGAATTTCAAGACCAGCCTGGGCAACATAGAGACCCTATTTCTACTAAAAATAAAAATAAATTAGTCAGCATTATGGGCTGCTCAGGAGGCTGAGGTGGGAGGATCACTTGAGACTAGGATTTTGAGGTTACAGTGACCTGTGATTTTACCACTGTACTCAGCCTGGGCAACAGAGTGAGACCCAATCTGAATATGTAAAAACAAAAACAAAGAAGAAAGCAAGCTGGAAAGGCTGATTATTTGCCTTATGTTTATCTAATTTGTAACTTATTCATGATTATAAGAAATTCATGATTAATATTGATAGGTGAGGTCTGGCCTCGTCACAAAATCATTAAGTGATGCATTCACTTAACAGATTTTTTTAATGTTCGTGGGCACATAACTAGAAAATTGGTTTTCTGGCTCATGCCTGTAATCCCAGCACTTTGGGAGGCTGAGGAGGACGGATCACCTGAGGTCAGGAATTCGAGACCAGCCTGGTGAACATGGTGAAACCTTGTTTCTACAAAAATATAAAAATTAGCAGGGCATGATGGCTGCACCTATACTCCTAGCTACTTGGAGGCTGAGACAGGAGAATCGCTTGAAGCCGGGAGGTGGAGGTTGCAGTGACCCGAGATCGTGCCATCACATTCCATCCTGGGCCACAGAGCAAGACTCTGTCTCCAAAAAAAAAAAAAAAAAAAAAAATGTTCTTCTAAGGGGCTGACATATAAATGGGGGAAACAATAACCAGGCAGTTTTAACAACGTAGTATCTGACATGTTAGGAGAGATCAAGACACTACAGGAAAACTAATCCAGGTTTGGAGGCCTAAGGGATACATAGGAGTTAACCAAATGAAGAGGGGCAAGGGATTGGTGTCCCAAGGGTACGGAAACAACGTTAGCAGTGAAAGAAAGCATTGCTTACTCAGGGGACCTCAAGAAGTTTGGTGTATCTGGGTATAGTGTAGCTGGAAGGTGGTGGTGGGAGATGAGGATGGAGAGAAAATCATGGACTAGAAGATAAAGAGTAACGTATCACAGAGTTACTTACCTTTAAAGGTGATGTTGAGCCACTGTACAGTTTTCAGCAGCTCTCATCAGGTTTGCATTATAGAAAGATGGTCTTTGAGGTTTGCATTATAGGAAGATGGTCTTCCAGGTGTAGCTGAACGGTTGGAGTGAAAGTTGAAACAAGACTGAACTATCATGGAAGAGATTTTCATCTGTTTCATCTCAGCAGATGTATTCTCCCTGTCCTACTGTTTTGGAGGACTGAGATTTTGGTACTCACCAGCACTCTTGCTCTCATATTATGGACTTAATAGAAAGTTAATTCCTAGGTAGAAATATATTCCATGCTCCAGATATTTGACTTAAAAAGCAATCATGTAACTCATACTTTAAGTCACTTATGAATTGCATTATTCTATGCATTCATATTGGCAACTGCAGATCTCTCTGTAGGGATCTCCTTCAGTAGGGTACAAATGCTGTAGCATAAATGCATCTGGAAACGTGGCTTTCTTTGTTCTCATATACGACATCTACAATGCTAGGCAGAATTTTTCCAAAACGAATCCTACTACCTGGTGTTTTGCCTGACTCATGTAGAAAGCTGTGATCCATTAATTGATAGATGCTAAGTCGTTAAGTCAAAAAGAATCTTAAATCTTTTGTATTAAGGTCCTGGAATGACAGGGTTCGACTACATAAATGTTCATGTGTTGCTGTTCCTCTCGTTTGCTTAAAGCTGACACCCAGCTAAAGTTGCAGACATGGAACATTTACAGGCAGTAAGCTTTAAGTCCTATTGTCTGTATTATTTTGGGATGTACCTAAATCTAAAACACAACTCATATGATAATGAGATTTTATTAATTTGATTAAATAAGCCAAACAGTTTTCACTATTGAAAACTGAAGGAAATTTTCTTGGTGGAAATTTTTTGTCAGACTGCAGAACCTTGGCATTTGTAAGGAAGAACATTTATATACCACTTATGCTACTGTTTACTTAAAATTTCCTTTATATATTTTTTTCAACTTAGAATTTTTCTTTAGATCAACTTAAAACAAACTTTTCTCAGGCTTTTAAAGAGGAAGTTTTACCACTGTAGCAGATGAACCATTATCATTTGCCATAAATAGAATAGTGTAAACATGAATTAGCCATTTACCTTGAATAAAAGTGTTTACTTATTAATCCTTGAAATATATTAGACCGTGTGTGCTAAGAGACACAATAAGGAATAATCATTCTCATTTTGTTTGTAAAATAAAACACTGGAAAAATAAAATGCATATCTGTCAAAGGAGGATTGTTTAACCATACCACAGAATATTCATACATGTAAAATTGTACAACAGTGGAAAATAAAAGTGATCTACAGTTTATTTTTTTGTTTTTCTGAGATCAAGTCTCACTCCGTCACCCAGGCTGGAGTGCAGTGGTGCAAACTTGCCACATTGCAACCTCCAACTCCCAGGTTCAAGCAATTCTCCTGCCTCAGCCTCCCCAGTAGCTGGGATTAAAGGTGCTTGCCACCACACTTGGCTAATTTTTGTATTTTTAGTTGAGAGGGCGTTTCACCATGTTGGCCAAGCTGGTCTCGAACTCCTGAACTCAAGTGGTCCGCCCACCTTTGCCTCCCGAATTGTTTGGATTCTTCCAGGCGTGAGCCACCATGCCCAGCCTGATGTATATTTAGATGTTAAAACAGCCAGTTTATGGACATACCATTGAATTTTGAAAAGGAAGCTGGGCTGGATATGGTGGCTCATGTGCATAATCTTAGCACTTTAGGAGGCCAAGGATGATCGCTTGAACCAGGAGTTCAAGACCAGCCTGGGCAACATGGTAAAACCCTGATATATTAGTTGGGTTGCCTTGTACGCTGTCGTCCTTTTAGGTGGTCTACTGGGGAGTAGAGTGGGTAGAATGAATATTGCAGGCATATCACTGAATTTTCTGTTCATCCAAAGGCTTTGGTAAGAACAATTGCTTATCCAGGCACATTGGCTCATGCCTATAATCCCAGCACTTTGAGAGGCCAAGGCAGGTGGATCATCTGAGATCAAGAGTTCAAGACCAGCCTGGTCAACATAGCGAAACCCCGTCTCTAGTAAAAATGCAAAAAAATTAGCCATGTGTTGTGGCATGCACCTGTAATCCCAGGAGGCTGAGGCAGGAGAATTGCTTGAACCCAGGAGCTGGAGGTTGCAGTGAGTCAAGATCCCACCAGTGCATTCTAGTCTGGGGGATAGAGCAAGACTCTGTCTCCAAAAAAAAAAACAATGATTGCTGGCCGGGCGCGGTGGCTCACGCCTGTAATCCCAGCACTTTGGAAGGCCCAGGCGGGTGGATCACGAGGTCAAGAGATCGAGACCATCCTGGTCAACATAGTGAAACCCCATCTCTACTAAAAATACAAAAAATGAGCTGGGCATGGTGGCGCATGCCTGTAATCCCAGCTACTCAGGAGGCTGAGGCAGGAGAATTGCCTGAACCCAGGAGGCGGAGGTTGCGGTGAGCCGAGATCGCACCACTGCACTCCAGCCTGGGCAGCAAGAGCGAAACTCCGTCTCAAAAAAAAAAAAAAAAACACACACACAATGATTGCTTAAAGAAGGAACTCGGGATTAACACCATGGGATTTTCTTTTTTGTACTGTAGTTCTCTTATTATAGAGTTTTCACTATTATATATGGTAATATATTAGGTACATCATTATATATAATGTTTATATTTATCAATGTATGTACATACATATACCTGGAAGGTGGCTTCTGAATTTTTATTTTTGAAATAGTAGACTTTAAGCCATGTTTTAAATTGTCCTCAATTATACCTTAATACTAAGTGATTAATCTCTTACAGTTTGGTTAGTGATAATTACAGTACTCTAATGGGATTGATAATTTAGTGTAAAGCAGCATACTTACACTACATAGTTAATTTCATCTTTTCTGACTTATCTGTTAAAGTAACCTGTTGACACTGCAAGGTGACAGCTAGGGGTGTTTTATTGTGATTTAGTGTGTCTTTTAAAAGTTGACAAAAAAAAGTTCCTGCTTGAACCAGGACCTGGGAGGCAGAGGTTGCAGTGAGCCAAGATTGTGTCACTGCACTCCAGCCTGGGCTACAGAACGAGACTCCAACTCAAAAAATAAAAAATAAATAAATAAGTTGACAATTTCTTAGGCAGTTGTTGGGTATTTACTGTACAGACTGCTTTAAGAGCTTCATAAAAACAATGTTTTAATATTTTTTTGGTTCAGGGTTCTGTTTTTCTACAATTTACTAAACCTTTCCTAATACTCCCTTTCAAGATTCACAATTTGTAATAACTGCGTGGTATTAAGTATGAAAGTTAACATAGACAAACTGCTTAATATTGATGTTGACTGGTTTACTAATAACCAGAATTTGAATTAAGGCAATTTCTGGGAAAACATTCCTTCTGCAGGAACAAAAGATTAGGGAAGTATGTTATTTCCAAATAGAGAATTTTACATTCAACACTTTACATTTTTTGACTAAAAGACAAGGTTAGAAATCAATATTCTCAGGATTTTTCCCTTTTTTTAATGAAAAAATGTGCGACATTTCATACATTTTTTAATAGCATACCTTACCTATGCCTATAATGCTAAAAAGTAATCCACACGCCCCCCCCCCCCCCCCCCCCCCCCCCCCCCCCCCACCGCCCAGCTGGAGATCGAGTCTCACTCTGTTGCCCAGGCTGGTGTGCAGTGGCACAGTCTTGGCTCACTTCAACCTCTGCCTCCTGGGTTCAGGCAATGCTCCTGCCTCAGCCTCCCAAGTAGCTGGGACTACAAGCACATGTTACCCACGCCCTGCTAATTTTATTGTATTTTTAGGAGAGCCGGGGTTTTGCTACGTTGGCCAGGCTGTTCATGAACTCCTGACCTCGGGTGATCCGCCTGCCACGGTCTCCCAATGTGCTGGGATTACAGGCATGAGCCACCATGCTCAACCTATAATTTTTTATTTAGACCATTTTTCTACCATTATCTATCACTTTTTTTTTTTCTTTTTTTGTTTCTTTTCATCATCTATCACTTAAAACCTAAAGAATAGGCCAGGTGCAGTGGCTGAGGTTAGTAGTACGAAACTAACCTGGCCAACAAGGTGAAACCCTATCTCTATTAAAAATACAAAAATTAGCTAGGTGTGATGGTGGGCGCCTATAATCCCAGCTACTTGGGAGGCTGAGTCAGGAGAATCACTTGAACCCGGAAGGCAGAGATTGTAGTGAGCCAAGATTGTATCACTGCACTCCAGCGTGGGTTACAGAGTGAGACTCTGTCTCAAAAAAAAAAAAAAAGAAAAATTTGGGAATTTTCTCCCAGCACTTTGGGAAGCCGAGGCAGGCAGATCACCTGAGGTCGGGAGTTCGAGACTAGCCTGACCAACATGAAGAAACCCTATCTCTACTAAAAATATAAAATTAGCTGGGTGTGGTGGCACATGCCTGTAATCCCAGCTACTCAGGAGGTTGAGGCAGGAAAATCACTTGAACCCAGAAGGTGGAGGTTGTGGTGAGCCAAGATTGCTCCACTGCGCTGTAGCCTGGGCAATAAGAGTGATTTTTTTTTTTTTTTTGAGACGGAGTTTCGCTCTTGTTACCCAGGCTGGAGTGCAATGGCGCGATCTCGGCTCATTGCAGCCTCCGCCTCCTGGGTTCAGGCAATTCTCCTGCCTCAGCCTCCTGAGTAGCTGGGATTACAGGCACGCGTCACCATGCCCAGCTAATTTTTTGTATTTTTAGTAGAGACGGGGTTTCACCATGTTGACCAGGATGGTCTCGATCTCTTGACCTCGTGATCCACCCGCCTCGGCCTCCCAAAGTGCTGGGATTACAGGCTTGAGCCACCGCGCCCGGCTGATTTTTTTTTTTTTTAATGTAAAAGTGGAGCATATTA
Organism: Sapajus apella; assembly: GCF_009761245.1. Lineage (NCBI taxonomy): Eukaryota > Metazoa > Chordata > Mammalia > Primates > Cebidae > Sapajus > Sapajus apella. The sequence goes on from NW_022436984.1 coordinate 6,145,701, forward strand.
GGTATTACATGTTTTTCTTGTTCAATTAAAATTATTTTTAATAATAGTTTGAATGAAAATGGTTGATTAAAGCCTAACTATTGGTTCTATTAAATTGAATTGTCTGGACAATGTTAAGTAGTTCTTTATTTACTTGATTTCAGAGAAATTGTTTAAGAACCTTATTTCCTCTACTTCCCTACCACCATGTTAGGCAGAACAAAAATATTTGGTGTCCACCCATCAAGGACTTGCATTCTAAGTGAGATTCATTGTCTGGGCTAATGTTAGAAAATTCCTATTATAAACATTTAATTTTTTAGATGCCCTTAGACTGGCAATATTCAATCACTTTGTGATTGAGACCCCTTTCTTTCTGGCAGAAAAAATGTACGAGATTCTCATTAATTTTATCACTAAAGCTTTAGTTTCTGGCTTACTTCTTTAGCTTTATAATTTAGTCATTTTTGTGTGTACTGTTTTTGAGGTTTAGGCCTATAAATGGTGGGAGGAAATAGTTTCCTAATGACAAAGACAGAAAAGGAGACTTAAAGAAACAGACAAAGGATATATATCGGTACCAAAGACAACCTATGGTAAAATGTTTATTGATGCACAGACTCAAAGCCTAAATCCATAGCAGTTGTGAGGGCTCAAAATTTAGTGAAAATCAATTTTCAAAGTGTTCTGATTGACAACTTAGGCAAATAGAAAACAAAATTATTTCATGTATTCTTTTTGTTATACCAATTAAATTTTGATTAGTACAGTATTTCTTTTCCAGCTTCTGTGCTTTTATTGGTTTATTTCTTGAAAATAAGCCTATCTGCCTTAAATCAAGCATACATTGTAATAAATACATAGTTGCATATAGTTATATAAAAATAAAAGGAGGTAATAGTACAGCCCTCACTTTTATTTAGGAGTTATAGTTTCTGAATTGCTTTGGTGTATATTGATTTTTCGGCTGTATGTAATAGACAAGAAAGCATGTACTATCCTTATTTGACAGAGAATGAATCTGTTGCTTAGAATGTAAGGTTAGAAACTTAGCAATAGGTAATAAAGCTAAGATTTAGCTTCTAAGCCTCCTGATACTGTTGACATCCATCATGGGAAACAGTACTGATGAAGAAAAATAGGTTGATTGAGCCATAGTCTAGCTACTTCTATTATTGTATACCACTACTACCTACTACCCAAATAGTTCATTGATCATTAGGATTCGCGCTTGTATAATGGCTAAACTTGAGCCTTGGTTGGTTGTTGGAAAACACTGATTAAATGCCAAAATAATACTTACTCTGTTACTTAAGTGATTCAAAAAAAAACTTAAAAAAAATCATAAATTGACAGTATTTCAACCTTAGAAACATAACATATTAGTATAAAATGATCTTATTATTCTTTTAGCTTTATATTTCAGAACAGTTTCCATTTTATTATCTCAGACAAAATCTCAAGCAGCCTTTTTTTTTTTTTTTTTTTTTTTTTTTTTTTATCAGGATTGCACTCTGTCACCCAGGCTAAGTGGCACTATCTAGGCTTACTGCAACATACGCCTTCCAGGCTCAAGGAATCCTCCTCCCTTGGCCCCTCCAAAGAGCTGGGACAATAGGCATGCGCCACCACACCCAGCTAAGTTTTGTATTTATGGTAGAGATGGGATTTCACCTTGCTGCCCAGGCTCTTCTCAAACTCCTGAGCCTCAAGTGATCCACCTGCCTCAGCCTCCCAAAGTACCTGGATTACAGGTGTGAGCCACCACACCTGACCAAAATCTCATCCATTCTCAATTACTGAATTTGAAGTCTGTTGCTAAGTGAAATTTATTTCATGTCAAGTCTTTTTGGGCACATTACGATTAGTAACTTCTCCATATTATCTATGAATTTTAGAGTTCAGGTAGTTCAAATTCCACCTTTTTATAAATGATAAAACAAAGTTCAGAATGTTATTTGTTCTAGGTTCTGTGATGGTTAGTGACACAGCTATGATAAAAACTATTATCTCCTAATGCCTCAATCAAATACATTTATCTGCTAAATTAAACTTAACTCCCAAATAATAATTAAGGTTTGTGCATAGATGATTAATTAAAAATCAGAATGTGGACTTGCTTCTGAGCTGGCTCTGATATTTAGGATATTTAAAAATTATTTTTAAATGATGGCAATGAAGTAATTTTTTAGTTTGTTTGTTTTTCAAGATGGAGTCTCACTCTGTCACCCAGGTTGGAGTGCAGTGGCACAGTCTTAGCTCACTGCAACCTCTGCCTCCCAAGTTCAAGCGATTCTCCTTCCTCAGCCTCCTGAATAGCTGGGATTACAGGCCAGCACCACCATGCCTGGCTAATTTTTGTATTTTTAGTAGAGATGGGGTTTCTTCATGTTAGTCAGGCTGGTCTTGAACTCCTGACCTCGTGATCTGCCCTCCTCAGCCTCCCAAAATTCTGGAATTATACGCATGAGCCACCTCGCCCAGCTGGTAAAATATTTTTAATTGAAAAAAATCTTCATTCAGGCTAGGTGTAGTGGTTCATGATTGTAATCCCAGCGGAGGTTGCAGTGAGCTGAAAGTGTGCCACTGCACTCTAGCCTGGGCCAAAGAGCAAGACTCTGTCTCAAAGAGAAAAATAATGTGGATTTTACAGAATTTTTCTGCTGTTTTACTCATGTTGTCACTCCCCTCAAGAGTGTAACATCCTATGATAGGATATCAAAAGACAGCATATTTCAGTAAGTATCCATAGTATTCTAGTTATGCCTAATTACTTTATTACAAAAGTAAACTGAGTTTCATTGTGTTTGGTTGTCTATCTAGTATGAGCAGGTAGCAACTTTATAATCACTTACATGAAGAGTACATCAGCTTTATCTGTCTGATGTTTTTCTTGCTCTCTTAATTGAATAAGAATTAATAAGGCCAAGCATGGTGGCTCACACCTGTAATCCCAGCACTTTGAGAGGCCAAGGTGGAGGATCACCTGAGGTCAGGAGTTCAAGACCAGCCTGGCCAACATAGACAATGTGTTGGTGATAAAATTATCACCCATTTCTCCCACACACAAGCACAGTATTGTTTCCAATTTCCTGCATTTTATTACTGCTTTAATATGTCCTACATTTTTAATATCTTTAGCTCCTTTGTCAAGAAGAGATGATTAAAGGGTTCATGAAGCAGTACTTTTATATTTTAAAATTAAAATATAGCCATAGTAGTTTTCCTTCTGAATAAATGTAATACTTCATAGCTTCCTTCAAGCAGGAACAAAGGCAATTTTTTAATACCTGGTCTTCTGTGCAGACATTTTCTGCTGTACTCCAATAAGCAAATATTCATATTTAGTATAGTTGGTATTTGATGGTTACATCAAAAATTGGAGAAAGAAACTTATTGTGAATCAAAAAGTCTTATTTACTATCAGGACATGACATAAATGACTCTTTGTTCAGTGTAAGGTGTTCTGGATGTTTAACTTCTCTTCGAACAGTATTGAAGCAAGCATCTTTTATTGCTGTTTTTCTTAGCTATCTCCAAGTTTCTTCCTAATAGAAAGTTGTTCATCATACTTTTAAACAACTGAAGTCACTTGTAGAAGTACCCCACTTCCTTTTTTATACCTAAGCAATGAGATATTACTTGACTTACATCTCACAAGACGTATTTTCTACCAGACTCTCTTATTTTAACCCGTATAAGATGGATCTTCCGGGGCTTCAGTTAAGAAAGAATTTCTGTTCCAGCCTTCCTACTTTGATTTCTGTTGAAAAAACACTTCCTAGGTTCTACTCTTGTACCTCTGCTTCTCATATCTACAAAATGAAAAAGCCCTGGTTTCTTAGCCAGATAGCATTTGTTATCCCCATATATTTCTTTAAAAGTTTCTGTTTTTTTGTTGTCGTAAACAAGTTCAGTTGTTCATCAGTCTTTTAAAGACAGATAGGCAAACATTTATTTTAATAGCTCTTCTTTGACTGGCTCAATTGGGTTGTCCCTTGGTAAACTGCTGAAGCATATTAGCATGCAGTAACTCCTCTATGTCTGGTGATGTGTAATTTGGCCTGAAAATTAGTATATTTGTGCCTAATGTAGAAATAAGGGTTTTATTTTTAAAAGCTTCTTGTAACTGTTTTAAGTATTCCCTTCTTTCATGCTCACTTAATGCTTACCAAGACAAGGAAGATTTTTCTTTCAACATTCATTTAAATCATTAAAAATTAAACTGGTACTTACACTTAGAGATTAAATAAAAACAAAAGGGAATCATAGAATTAAAAACTAAGTTTTAAATTAATCACAGAAAACATTTATTGTGTGGAGATCTTTGCCCGTTTACTGGTGCATTTCAAGAATTATTTTTATGCATCCTGGAGATATTAGAAGCAGTTTTCACAGTATATTTTTATTTAATCTTTCAGTTTACCTCTAATCTAAACTATAATTACTGTGACAAAACTTTAGAACTGAGGAGCACAATGTGATCAGTGTTTTTTGGTAAATGTAGAAGTTTCAATTCTTTTACAATTTTAGAATCTTCTTCTGCAGTGCTAATTCTTGATAGTTCTGAATCTGCACATTCAGCATGTACTCTCCAGATAATGTCTTCAAATGGCTCTCATTTTTAAAATGTTTATTTCAAATTTGCGGTACTTTTAGCCTAGATTAGGAGTGCAGAGGGTTAAAGGGGTCTTGTTTTATCAAGAAAATAGCCATATTAAGCTGTTTTCAATTTCTGGATTATGAAAGAACATAATTATCAGATGATGTATTTAGTCTTGCTAATATTCAACCTTATTTGGGTGGTAGATACTGGTAGAGACAGTTCAATATAACTGAATGTTGAGGTATGGGTTTGTTTTTTTGTTTTGTTTTCAGGAGAAAGAGTTGCCCATTTTGCTCACATCCTACTTCAGATTGTGTCACAGAGCCAAAATTTGCTTAACTAATTAGCTATTTAGTTGGAATTCACAGCATAGTGGAAAATGTTTGCAGATAATTCTATGCAATAGTGGAAACTTCAGTTGCTTCCTCGTATTTCTTCAGGGCAGTGATCACAACCAGATTCAACGTATGCACAAAGCAGCGGATACCATGGTAGCGGCCGTCGCTGATTGCTTTTACCATGTTGGATCCATTGTCAGTCTCAAAGACCTACTTCCAGCTAGGTGCCTTGAACTCAAATAGCTTTTCACACAGACTTCAGGATGTGAGCTAAGGTATGGCCTTTTTTCATGAGCTGGGCCTACATATGGGTTGACAGTAACCTGCAACTTTTATAGAAAAGAGACTACTGGCTATAGTTAATGTCAGACAATGACAAGTTAGAATCATTGATAGGCAGGTAGTGTGTGTTCTTCATATATTCAAAGTATTCTCACCTTTTAGAGATTATCCCTTTTTTCCTGTGTGTTTTTGTCAGAGACTATTCAAGTAAAAATTTCTCATTAGATGGTGGTGCAAAGGCCTAATATATATCTGCTTTATGATTCAGCCATTGTCTTCAATATGAAATATGTATCATTTCTTTCACACATTTGGTGTAAAGAAGTTTTTAAAACTTCTGAGGATTCTTGCACAGTTATTTTTCTTTTACTTTTCCTTAACTACAGTAAAAAAAAAATTAAATTTATCATCCTAACCATGTGCACTATTTTAATAATCTCCTACTAATCTTCTTTTTAAAAGTGGAATTAGGAAATTGGCATTCATGAATAGAGCTTGAGATTTAGAGTCAGTAGTTTTCTAAGGGTAACCTACACACAGGGGTGGTAAATACAATAAAGACCTAAATTGGTTGAATGCAGTTCACACTCTATGCTAGAGATTCTTGTTTCTTCAAGGAGAAAAGAACCTTTCCAGAAAAACGAGCTTCACTTTCATATCTTCCTTCTCTGCAAGATATGTTTCTTTAAGTGAAATCTTTATTGAGAGTGTAGTGGATTAACTCATTGATTATAGGCTTAGGAAACTATATTTTATGACTATAATCAGAACTGTTTTCTGAAATAACTTACTGTTGTTTTCTTACTATGATTCAGTGGTCCTGTTACTTAATAATGTTTTCAAGACCTGGTAATAGAAAGAGAATCATTTACAACTGGGGAGGAAGAGTCCTTGTAAGTTCAAAGAGAATACTGTTAAGCAGCTTATGCACTTCTCTTCATTCTCAGTGTTTGACACTGATTGTTAATAGCTATTGACAAACGCAGAAGTTGGTAATCTGTTTGGGTTACTCTCCCAGAATCATATCTTTATTGAGAAATGTCTCCCTATTAAACTACAGTCTCACCTTTATTTGATAGCTATAAAAAACACAGTGTAGTAGTTGGCTCTAGCAGTAAAATTCTCTGATATTTCAGTCTTCAGACATACACTATACTCTCCTTATATATGCAAAAACATGTATTCAGATACACATACACAGACGACAGTTGACAACTAAATGGTATACAGTATAACATCTGCCAAGTCATTTCCTGAGTAGTAAAGGAAAGAGGCCACGTGTTCTCTGTGACTGCTTACTGCTCAGGGAAGATAAGAAGAGAGCATAGGAGAAAAGGCAGTCATTCAGTGACATATACCTCTTCAGTTAAGTCAGGTCACATAAGTTTTTATTTTACAGGTAAACATATCTGTAGAAACTAGTTTTTGTTTACAAACTGTAGGAACTAAATTCAAAACACATGCATGATACCATTTTCATTATTCTTCCTACCCACTTGAGTGGCTTGTTAGTTTACTGCTTATCTACCTTGAGTTAAGCATTGAATTGCTTCTGAGCAGATTTTTGTTTTTGTGATAAGGAAAGGTTCATTTGTATGTAGATGACATAGTCTTATTTGTTAAGGATTCTTCTACTGTCTGTTACTCTTTTTATAGTTCTCTAAGGCTCCATGACCACTTTGTAGATAGTATTTTAATATAATGACCAACTCCCTTTTTTGGTAGGTATACAACTAAAAAAATAAGTGATGTATAGTTTAGATCATACCTTAGCATAAATATTTTAAACACTTTTATTTTTATGTGATTTCAGTTTGTTTCAAATTATCTATTTAAGGAATTATAAAGATGTAGATTTAAAAAATTTTAAGCAGTAGTATAAAGATGTTTATTTGAATAATGTGCTGAGAGTTGGTGTAGAGAAAAGGAAATGTTCAGTTGTGTTTTCAGTGACTCTTGTATTAAACTAGTACATTTATCTAGAAAAATTAAATAAAAATTTAATGTCCTATACACTGAAACCTTGCTGTAATATATCCTATTGTGATAACAATGTGAAATGAAATTGGGTACATTTTAGATCCTGATGGGAAGTAACAGAATAATATCTTTAAAATGAATATGCCCTAAAACTTAGTGCTTAATTAAAACATCCAATATATAGAAAAACATTGTATTAAAACACCCAGTAATGAACCTACATTTTACTCTTAAATATTATTTTTTTCTTGGAAATTTAATTCAGAGTGAAATACAAATAGTATTAAAATTTAAAAGCTGCTTGTGGTCCTTTGATTCTCAAATCTTTTAGGTATAGAAGTGATATCTCTCTCTCTAAGTATTTATAATTAAGTGTGTTTTCAAAAGTGGGCCTCTAAGGATATCAGGTATCTGAGTCTTTTAAAGTATGACATTTGTATAATGCCTATCTTTTGTCTGATTTTATATTAGAAGGGAAAACCTACCCATAACTTTATTAGTCTATGACTTCAAAAGCAAGTTAATATAAATCATGTGTGTGACAAATGAAATGCACACTTTCATTTGTATAGTTTGCCACTATTACTGACTTATGGAGGTGTTTTAGTCCTAAAATCTTAATTTTCCTTGCATTTCTTTCCATATTAAAAAATTCAGATCTAAAAGGGAAAATGTTAAAACAGGAGTGAAACCAGATGCGTCTGATCAAGAACCAGAAGGACTTACTCTTTTGGTACCAGACATCCAAAAGACTGCTGAGATAGTTTATGCAGCCACCACCAGTTTGCGGCAAGCAAATCAAGGTACAAAACTTTTCCTATTATGCCACTTTTCATTTGATTTAAAGATGTGTTGCTTACTGAAAACTGCCTTTCTGTTTTTGCTTTATGTTAATAATTTTAAAGCAAGTTCATTTACCTAATTTTGTTCTCTGTCAGATTTTGTTCTTTATCTGATTTCAATCATGTATAGTCTAATTTTAAAATATTTCTACTATATGTGATTGCTAAATTTAGTAGGCTGAGAACATACATCATAAACATTTTTTCCCACTGAAATTCATGAAACTGAAAAAGCCCTTTGTATCAGATAGAAAATAGTACATTAAGACTGTGAGTGATAATTTAGTTTAAATTGATATTTCTGGCCAACCCAGTGACTCATGCCTTTAATCCCAGCACTTTGGGAGGACTAAGTGGGTAGATCACTTGAACTTAGGAGTTCAAGATCAGCCTGGGCAACATGGTGAAACCCCGTCTCTATGAAATATATGAAAAATTAGCTGGGCATAATGGCCTGTGCCTGTAGTCCTGGCCACCTGGAAGGCTGTAGTGGGAGAATCACTTGAGCCTGGGAAGTGGAGGCTGCAGTGAGCTGTGTGATTGCACCACTGCACTCCAAGCCTGGGAGACGGAGTAAGACTGTCTCCAAAAAAATAAGTAAATAAATAAATGGATATTTTCTTATGTTATCAGAAGAAAGTGATCTGAATTATCTATTGTTTCACTTCTGCTTTTTGTAAAGATGATTGTTTTTTGCTTTATCGTTATGTTTATGAAATAGAAAGTTTTTATTCTCAAAGTGGTTGTAATAAGATGATTGTGAAGAATTTGACAGTGTTTTGGAATTCGAAAGTTGAACTCTAGAATTGTTTTTGGTTTATTTTTTTAAATGTATACTTATGTTGTTTATCTCGAAATATTAAATAACAGAAAAAAAACTAGGTGAATACTCCAAGAAGGCGGCTATGAAACCCAAACCTTTGTCAGTATTAAAGTCACTTGAAGAAAAGTATGTGGCTGTTATGAAGAAATTACAGTTTGGTAAGATGAAATTTTTGATTTGCTCAAGAGCTCACTTTTCATTGTTTAAAGTGCTATTGAGATGTGTTTTAATAAAGATTTTAAAAATTGCGTATAACATGAATTTTCTTTACATTTACATATAAAAATATTTATCGTCTTTGGCTCTTGAATTTATGTCTATATTTTTAGTTATAAACTGTAACTTCAATAGAAGGGGACTGTAGGAGCCTAGAACAAATAAAATAAAAGTTTAAGTATCTGCAAAACAGGCAGAAAATGTTTTTTCTTATTTACCTCTCCATTTCTGGCCTGAGGAAGCCAAGACATGGGACTTTGAACTAAGTCTGTTACTCTTGCCATTTTAGATTTTCTTGTAGTTCACCTTTAGAAAATATAGTTACACATAGTTCAATTCTAGCTTTTCCCATTCTAAAACTCTTGACAAATAAGAATGCTAAAGTAGGATTCAGAAAACAGATTTTTGTCATACTGTCTTTGAAACCTCAGTATAAACTGTTTAGCTTTTGTTCTCCTTACCTTTCAGGTTTGCCATAAAGAGCACAAGAGATAATATATATGAAAGTGATTTATACTTTTGTTAGAGTTTTGGTCAGTATCTAATGATATTAAATAATTTATTTAGTTTATATGAATGTAATTAACAATAACTGTGGTGTTTTATGGCTTATTTGGTATTTTATCAAATCATTCTGTATTATATATTGCCACATAAATTACCCCTATAACAGTTGCTTTTAAAAACTTACCTTTATTATCTCACTCTTTACGTGGGTCAGGAATTCAGAAAAAGCCATAGTACCTGTTATGACCTTGTCTTAGAAAGTATGTGCCATCACTCCCTAAGTCTAGCCCACACTAAAGGAGAGGGGGAGAATGTCAGAGAAGAGTTTCCAGAAATGTGTATGTGTGTTTCTGCTGGACATACATATTTTATTGGACTTTAGATTTCATTCCACTTCCTGGGTCATCAAAAATAAGTCTGTTAATGGCAGTGTTCTTGTACTTGAAGGCATTTAGCCACATTTCATATCTACAAATTCTTTACTAGTTCTTTCAATCCAGAAAGTTTCATTTCATGAATACAAATGTGTTTATGGATCCTTATGCGTGAGATGTGTGGTTTAAAGTTATTACCTGTCAGATATTCATATGTCCAGAGCCCTTCATAAATGTTAGCTAGCTAGAAGTGTTTTCTCATACTACATAAAATCATAAAATCTCCAAATATGTGACTTTAAACGTAATCAAGTTTGCCACCCATTGGCTTTCAAAATAAGTCTGAAAACATGATAGTTTTCAGTTGATGCCTTTATAATCAACTGCATTTTCAACCACATGTATCAAACATTTTCTAGTATCATGACTCTTTTACAACTTGATACTTACTAACTGCCTAAATATTCCGTAATATGATGGGCTGTCATTTGTTTAACCAGTAAGTGGAACTTCAGGTTGCTTCTAGTTTTTAAATAACATATGCAGCATCTCAATGGCTGTCATAACATGTAAATATTTGTGCATATCCAGGATTAATTCCATAGGACAAGTTAAACAGAAGAAGAATTGTTGATTAAAACAGGATGTGCATGTTTTAGCTATTGTCTTTGACTGAATCATTTAATACAATTTTGGAGTTAATAGACCCGATTCTCTATATGATATAAAATTTTCCCCCTGGGCATACTAATGGCTCCATTTCTTGCATCTGGTAGATTGTTTTTTTTTTACAAAAGTTAAAGAAAATTTATCCCTGTAGCATGTGAAAGACAGCAGTGTTGGGCAGATGAAATAACTCCAGTTGTCATGCATTTATTTAGTAATAGTTATATGTGCCATGCGATAAAAAATAAGCTTTCAACATTGCTTATTAGATTCCACTTATACATAATTGGTAGTGATTCTGTTAATACTTACAGTTAGATTTTACTTTTACATAAATTCTACTTATTGGTGTTCAGTTCTACAAGAAATGAATCAGTTTCTTTCTCTTTAAAAGATTTGTTAAACAAAGATTGTAACACTTCTTTTCATTTTATTTAATTAACTTTTTTTGAGACAGTCTTGCTCTGTTACCCAGGTAGAGTGCAGTTGCACAATCTCAGCTCACTGCAACCTCTGCCTCCTGGGTTTAAGAGATTGTCATGCCTCAGCCTCCCGAGTAGCTGGCATTACAGGCTTGCACCACCATGCCCAGCTAATATTGTGTGTGTGTGTGTGTGTGTGTGTGTGTGTGTGTGTGTGTGTGTGTTTGTTTTGTATTTTTAGTAGAGAGAGGATTTTGCTACATTGGCCAGGCTGGTCTTGAATTCGTGGCCTTGAGTGATGCACCAGCCTCAGCCTCCCAAAATGATGAGAGTACAGACCTGAGCCACTGCGCCTGGTCCAAATAAAGACTGGTTCATGAACCTGTGACACGATTTATGGGTCTTTTCTCTTTTCTAGTTTATAAACTCCTTGAAGGCAGATATAGTTTTATCTGTATTATTAAACCCAGAGAGCCTAGCCCAGTACCTTGCACTTACTATGCTCTTGGTAAAATTTACTGAATTAATGCTAATTATAATATAGATTAATTTTTACCCTATATTCACTTGTATAGAATATAAGGTCAACAGTTATTACCTATAATGACAGTATTTGCCCTAAGTGGTGGTTTTAATTTAGTGTTATAATTTATTTAAATATCTTTGCTTTATACATTGGAGGGGATCTGGTTAATCTGAATTGGTGATATAATTGAAATCCACTTTTTTCTTTCTATTGTGCACCTAATTTATAATTAAAGAATAACATTATGTCCTTCCAAATCTGCCCAAATAAATGGTTTAGAATTAGCTCATCAATTATGTCAAAGTACGTGGTAGTTTTCTTTCTCCTGAATCAGTTAAAACGTTACCTTAGTAATCTTTTATTCTGTTAACATAAATTCCTGAAATAATGTAAAAGTAAATTTTAGCCTGGAATTTCTATTCTTAATTCCAAATTAATACAAGTATATAAAGACTTACTCTGTTTTTTACAAATGAAATATACTGAGAATACTTTTTGTAATTTTATATTCTGTATTATTTTGACAAAATATTATATACTACCATTTTAATAATAGATTATCTACTACTTTGCATTGTTATTTAGCTACTTTATATAATCTACCAATGTGTCCATACTGTGGGTTAAAAATCATTGCTTGTAGGCCGGGCGCGGTGGCTCAAGCCTGTAATCCCAGCACTTTGGGAGGCCGAGGCGGGTGGATCACGAGGTCAAGAGATCGAGACCATCCTGGTCAACATGGTGAAACCCCGTCTCTACTAAAACTACCAAAAAAAATTAGCTGGGCATGGTGGCACGTGCCTGTAATCCCAGCTACTCAGGAGGCTGAGGCAGGAGAATTGCCTGAACCCAGGAGGCGGAGGTTGCGGTGAGCCGAGATCGCGCCATTGCACTCCAGCCTGGGTAACATGAGTGACACTCCTCTCCAAAAAAAAAAAAAAAAAAAAAAAAATCATTGCTTGTTTTCACTTCTAATTCATACTCTATCCATTTGGCAGTGCTAATATACAGGTTTTATATAAGCATTTACAGTTTGCTATTCTTCCACAGTTGTTGGAAGTTCTCTCCAGTTGAGTGGGAGAATGACTAGGGATTACTTGTGATTTTTGTCATCATAACAATTTTTTCCAGTTCTGGGTTTGTTTGTTTGCAGTGTTTCATTTTTTTCTTCTTCTTTTAGATACATTTGAAATGGTTTCTGAAGATGAAGATGGGAAATTGGGATTTAAAGTAAATTACCACTACATGTCTCAGGTGAAAAATGCTAATGATGCGAACAGTGCTGCCAGAGCCCGCCGCCTTGCCCAGGAAGCTGTGACACTTTCAACCTCACTGCCTCTGTCTTCATCCTCTAGTGTGTTCGTACGCTGTGATGAAGAGCGACTTGACATCATGAAGGTAAAAAATAACAATAATAAAGCACTGTTTCCCTTAGCTCCCTGGCTTATCTAATTACTCAAATATTTATACAAAACTAGAAATACTATAAAAATAAATTATACAAAACACTAGAAATTTTGTTGACCATTTTAGACTGCAGTGAAAGGAGCCCTTTTCTTTCCTTCCTTTCCTCTCCTCCCCTCTCCTCCCCTCTCCTCTCCTCTCCTCTCCTCCCCTCCCCTCTCCCCTCCTCCCCTCCCCCCCCCCCTCCCTTCCCCTCCCCTCTCCTTTTTCCTTTTTCCTTTTTCCTTTTTCCTTTCCTTTTTGCGACAGGGTTTCACTTTGTTGCCCAAGCTGATAGTCATGTTGTTGGAAATAGATGCTCGGTGCCACAAAGAAAAAATCAGCACTAAGACAAAGGATCTTTCAGCAATGCAATTTTTACCTCCTGGGCTGCAGGAAGGGTACTGTCACTAGCCGTCTTTCCATGAGAGTACCAAAAAACAAAAAGAATACACACAGATTTATTCCTTCTGCATTTGGGGTCATCCTTACTGCTGTGGTTGATCTCTATTAGCTGGAGCCAGACCTCACAATCTAAACTAAAAGTTGATTGGCTAACAACTTAAAATTTTTCTAAACAGGTAAAAGCAGTGGAGAGCTGGGACATGCCTGTGAGCACATCCAGCAAAGATATCTTGGTTAAAGTACAAGGACATAGAATGTACTATGTGCCTGTAAGCACAACATGTCTAACAGCTACATAAAATAGGGCTTAACAAAATTATTAGCACACTTAATCTTTAAAAAGAAAGGAAATGTTAAAAAGGAACTTTTCTGCTTCCCACAGATGTGATCACAGCTCACTGCAGCCTCCAGAAGGAGCCCTTTTCTAATGTTAGTTAAGAGTATGTGGATCACACTGCTGTTGAAAATAAAAATTTAGAAAATATCCAAAGAGCCATCATCCTTGAGCAAAGGCTGTGTGAAGCTGGTCACAGTATCAAAGGGTTTAATGCCGATTAGTTAAAAAAAGTTACAGGAGGCCAGGCGTGGTGGCTTATGCCTGTAATCCCAGCCCTTTGGGAGACCGAGGTGGGTAGATCACAAGGTCAGGAGTTCGAGACCAGCCTGACCAACATGGTGAAACCCTGTCTCTACTAAAAATACAAAAATTAGCTGGGCATGGTGGCGCACACCTATAATTCCAGCTACTCAGGAGGCTGAGGCAGGAGAATCGCTTGAACCCGGGAGTTAGAGCTTGCAGTGAGCTGAAATCAAGCCACTACACTCCTGCCTGGGCTACAGAGCGAAACCCTGTCTTTAAAAAAAAAAAAAAAAGAAAGTTAGTTACAGGATTTCCACTTTGTTGTCCAAGACACTTCTCTTGTGTTTTATAGTATCACTCTTCAAAACTTAGTCATATTTTTCTTTTCTAGGAAATTTATGCTTCTTTAAATCCCTAAAATCTATTAATTACGGGTAATGAAATAATATATAATGTGTACTTTTATGTTTAATACATGATAATCTGGTCTTAAATTCCAAGTGTCTGCTGCATCAAGAAAACATTAAAGGTTTAATCTGGAAAAGAAAACTTTCTTTATATTTATGATTTAATTGATGTGTTAAATAATCTGTCTTGCTTAGATACACAGTTTAAACTATTGACCCATTGACTTGTAGGTTTTATTTGTTTGCATGCTCCTTTTGAGTTTTTGGATAGGCTTATGTCTGTAATGCCAGCACTTTGGGAGGCCGAGGTGTGCGGATCACTTAAGATCAGGAGTTCCAGGCTAGCCTGGTCAACATGGTGAAACCCCATCTCTACTAAAAATACAAAAATTAGCTGGATGTGGTGGCAGGCACCTGTTATCCCAGTATTCAGTGGGCTGAAGCTGGAGAATCACTTGAACCTGGGAGGTGGAGGTTGCAGTGAGCTGAGATCATGCCATTGCACTCCAGCCTGGGCGACAGAGCGAGACTCCATCTCAACAACGACAAAAAAAGGCTGGATGCAGTGGCTCATTCCTGTAATCTGGCACTTTGGGAGGCCAAGGTGGGTGGATCAGTTGTAGTCAGGAGTTTGAGACCAGCCTGGCTGATATGGTGAAACCTTGTCTCTACTAAAAATACAAAAATTAACCAGGCGTGGTGGTGCATGCTTGTAACCCAGCTGCTTGGGAGGCTGAGGCAGGAGAATTGCTTGAACCGGGGAGGCAGAGGTTGCAATGAGCCGAGATCACACCATTGCACTCCTGCCTGAGCCAGAGTGAGACTCTGTCTCAAAAAAAAAAAAAAAAAAAAAAAAAATTCTTATTATGCCTGGGCATGGTCGGTCAAATCTGTAATCCCAGCAATTAGGGAGGCTGAGGCGGGTGGCACTTAAGACTAGGAATTCAAGACCAGCCTGGATAACATGGTGAAACCCCATCTCTACTGAAAATATAAAAATTAACCAGTATGCCGGCAGGTGCCTGTGATCCCAGCTACTCGGGAGGCCAAGGCAAGAGAATTGCTTGAACTGAGGAGGTGGAGGTTGCAATGAGCTGAGATTTTGCCATTGCACTTGAGTCTGGGTGACAGAGACTCCATCTCCAAAAAAGAAGGTTGTTCTTATTTCATGTTGGATTGTATTTTTCTGAGTATCAGTGTTTAGGAATATTAACATAGGCTTTTGTATGTTTATATATATCCAGGTTCTAATAACTGGTCCAGCGGACACCCCTTACGCAAATGGCTGCTTTGAGTTTGATGTATATTTTCCTCAAGATTATCCCAGTTCACCCCCTCTTGTGAATCTAGAGACAACTGGTGGTCATAGCGTGAGATTCAATCCAAACCTTTATAATGATGGCAAGGTAATTTAATTGTAATGTTTTGTTTCAAATGCTAACAGTTATATACAAAGTTTCCTTGTAATGTGAAGAAAAATTTTGTTTTAGTTATCTGCTTTGTAAGAGGACATGGGTTTCTTTGTACTTCTCTTCCCTACATCCACAGATTAAGGAATAAAAAAGAAGGAACTGAAAAGAGCAGAGAAACAGTACAATGTTAAGAAACACTTACAGTAAGAAGTTGCTGAGGGGCTTAACATAAAGTTCTATGATACACACCATTATGAACTTATTTTAAAGTGTACTTTATAGTAAAGTTTTTTTTTACATTTCCTTGTATTAAAAGTAGGAAGACACATTCTCACTTACAAAAAAGCTGACCAAAAGATACAATAAAAATAATTTCATATGACCATAAAGCTTTTTAAATTAGATTTAATAGAGTAATCTGTTTTACAGAGGTATTTTGGATACTTTGATAAGAGCTTCAGTGGTAAATTCTGTGCTGAGTATTCAATGTTTTAAAGTTACTGGAAGAGAAGAATTTCAGAAAGTACAGCCTGCCTCAGATATGTGGTTGCAAATTATCATTAGCTCAAATCATAAAGCTAGAATTAGTTTTTTTGGGTTTGTCACAAAAGTCTTGACCTGAGGCAGAACTTTCTTTGGAATAACAGAGAACAGGTTTTCTGTAACTGAATAGGGAGGAGGAAATAGCAATGGTCTTGACTTTACTTGAGACACTGGATGTTGAATAGAGTTTATGTGTAAAATATTAAATTGTATTTAAGAAAATACTTGAGACACTGGATGTTGAATAGAGTTTAAGTGTAAAATATTAAATCGTATTTAAGAAAATAATTTCTCAAGGCTTCATTGCACAGATAACAGAGTAAGGCTTGGGAGTCCTAAATTAATAGTCTTTTACCCGCATACTTACCTATGTGTTCGGTGATACACACAATTGTGGACTTATTTTTAAAGTTAAACACACTGTTAGCATTTAATCTTAGGTCTTACATCTATAGATAGATACGAGGATACATATTTGCCATTATTAATCCCAAGAATGCTCTTTAGAGCAGGGGTGTCTAAAGTTTTGGCTTCCCTGGGGCGCATTGGAAGAAGAATAATTGTCTTGGGCCACACATAAAATATACCAACACAAAACAGCATAGCTAATGAGCTTTAAAAAAAAAAAACAAAAAAAAAAGCAAAAAAACTCACAATGTTTTAAAAAACTTTTTTGGGCTGCAGGTTGGACAAGCTTGCACTAAAAGTCAAATGTTATATGTATGACAGTACTTTGAATAATATACAAGACTTTATAGATACAACTCTTTTTAAATTTTTAATCAACTACCTGCTGAATAAATTAACGTATTTTGTGTTCTTGCTTTCAGAGCATTGTAAGAGTAGTGAGGACACAGACCTCTCTGCATTTATAAGAATCACCTATGCCAGGCGGGTTGTCTCATGCCTGTAATCCCAGCACTTTGGGAGGCTGAGGCGGGTGGATCACCTGAAGTTGGGAGTTTGAGACTAGCCTGACCAACATGGAGAAACCCTGTCTCTACTAAAAATACAAAACCAGCCGGGTGTGGTGGCACATGCCTGTAAGCCCAGCTACTCGGGAGGTTGAGGCAGGAGAAGCTCTTGAACTCAGGAGGTGGAGGTTGTAGTGAGCCAAGATCGCATCATTGCACTCCAGCCTGGGCAGCAAGAGCTGAACTCCATCCCAACAAAAAAAAGAACCACCTATTTTCCAAATCTGTTAGCCATTATATAAAATTACAAATTTACCATTAAAAGTTTATAAAATCTGTTGAGTATATTTTGTATTTTCAGAACGTATGCCAGAAGAACATATGTGATAATGCCCCAGTTTTATTTTTATTGCAAGACTAGTTACATGTGTAGATTAAGTGTCCCCAGTTCTCTCTTTCCCTGCTAAGTATCTAATGTTATCTTTAAGTATATTTTGAGGAACCCTGGGAATTCTGAATACTCTTTTAGGGGGTCTGTTTCTGTGAGGCCAGATTTGATCCATATGCTTGAATCAAAGCAGTATATTGCAACTAGTTGATTGTAGACATAGATATGAAATCAAGCTCTATTCTCTTAAGCCATTTTGCATTTTCAGAATTTAGAAAGAAATGCATAAAAATGTAAAATAGTACCACTTTTCCTTACTAAAAATAGTTATTTTAGTAAAAATAGAACTAGCATATGATCTATCAGTCCCACTAGTGAATATATATCCAAGGGAAAGAAATCAGAATCTTGAAGAGATATTTACACTGCTGTTTATTGCAGCACTGTACAGAATAGCCAAGATACAGAATCAACTTAGGTAGCCATCAACAGGTAAACTGATAAAGAAAGCATAGTTTATTTATACACAGTGGAGTATATTCAGCCATGAAAAGAATGAGATCCTGCCTTTCATAGCAATATAGATGAGCCTGGCAGGACATTAAGTGAAATAAATCAAGTACTGAAAGATAAATACTGCATTTTCTCACTGTTGTAGAAGCTAAAAACATTGATCTCAGACAAAATGGAAAGTACAATAGTAGTACTAAAGGTGGGAGGGAAAGAGGAAGAGAAGGGAATAGGTAAAAGTTGGATACACAATTACAGCTAGATAGGAGAAATAGGTTTCGGTATTGTATAGCACAGTAGGGTGACTATAGTAAATAAAAATTGTATTTTTCCAAATAGTTAGAAGGTAACGTTGAATGTTACCAACACTCAAAGGTTTGAGGTGATGGATACAATAATTGCCCTATTTTGATCAATATACATTGTATACATATATTGAAATATCACACTGTACCCCATAAATATGTGCAATTATGTACTAATTTAAAATACTTTGTTTTTAAAATAATTTATTTTTCATTAAAATGTTATTTATATTGACATATAATAGATGCTGGTCAATTTTGCATTATGAAGAAATTATAATGCCACACAATTTTGAATCACATCTGAAGAAGCCAAATTGTTTTAACAGACCAAGCCTTAGGGGCTTGTCTGAGGAACATAAAAAACTGAAATATTTTGACATGATAGCGTTTTGTTTATACTTCTCGTTATGACAGCTTTTAAGCACTCTTTTGTCAATTCTGTTTATGCTTTTTTCCTTCGTCAGGTTTGTTTAAGCATCTTAAACACATGGCATGGAAGACCAGAAGAGAAGTGGAATCCTCAGACCTCAAGCTTTTTGCAAGTAAACAGAATTTCCCTGACATTTTCACTTACGAAATAAAGAACTATGTAGTATTTTTTAAAAATTTATTGACCAAAAATAAATATAGTACACCCCCAAAAAGATAGATTACTAGGAAATACATATTAAATAACTTATAGGTGAGAGGTTAGCATAGTGGAGTCTCATCTTATGTGTAATCTAAAATCTCAAGTTGGGGCATAAAACAAAAATTGAGTTTAGCCAAAACTTCCTTCAGAAATAATTCCAGGCTGGGCACAGTGGCCACTGTGTTCTGTGTTCCTTGATTTCAGTTCCTGAACAGATTATGAGAGCCTCGTACAGTTGTGCAGATTTTAATATGAAGCTAAAAAGGAGAGGGGGCCAGGTGCAGTGGCTCAGCACTTGGGAGGCTGAGGTGCGTGAATCATTTGAAGTCAGGAGCTTGAGACCAGCTTAGTCAACATAGTGAGACCCCCATCTCTACTAAAAATACAAAATACAGTTAGTCAGGCAAAGTGGTGCATGCCTGTAATGCCAGCTACTAGGAGGCTGAGGCAGAAGAATCGCTGGAAACCGGGAGGAGGAGGTTGTATTGAGCTAAGATCATGTCACACACTCCAGCCTAGGCGACAGAGTGAGACTCTTATCTAAAAAATTTTTTGAAATGAACAAAAGGAGAGGGGCAATAAATTTGGCCTATGAATAAAAGTCTTTTACTCTTGACTCTGAAAATAGCAACAAATTGACTCAAATCAGTGAGCCTACATTATGGACTGAAAATATATACTGTTTTGTTATTATATCAGTGTAAATATATGTGTATATATAATATGATATACTGTGTGTATGTTTTTATGTTAATTATCAATTGATTTTCAACTCTGATTCTAAGAAAACACATTAGCTTGTTATAAGTAAAATAAATACTATTTTTGGTTTGATCCAAATAGCTTCTTAAATGAAGTTCTGTTCATCAAACAATTCGTGCTGGCTACTTTTTTTTTGCATGCCTCTATTTGTAGAAATAATTTTCAGTGTAGAATTGATTTTGTTCTGTATTTTAAAGTTTATTTAATTCTCTCAGTCATCCTGCAACACAAGTAGATCTTATGCCCATTTTACAGATGATGAAAATACAGGTTCTAAAGGTATAGATAACTCTACTGTGATTCCTTTAACTTCAAATATTATACACTGTTTCTCACGCCTAAAGTTTTGTTTTATTTTATAATACTGAAAATCAGATTTTTTTAAAAAGAGGAAATCCTTTATCCCAAAGGTTTACTGTTTCTCTGCTTATTTCCTGCCTAGTGTTGTGAGGAGTACAGTAAGGTGTAGTGTTCATTAAAATGACTGTCCAGTTCAGACAGTCCAGGGGTCCAGAAATTCCCTAAAATATGTATTATCACTATTAGACTGCTAAGTTCACTGGCATTTATACTCTTCCAAAAAGCTAATGCCTGCTGGGCCACCCAGTGGTAAGATAACCCATGGCGTAAAGTATTCTTTGAATTTAATTCCAGGAATTATTGGTCTCTGATAATGAATCTTTTTTTATTCTAATCAAATACAAACTTTATGATATGTTTTTCTCTCTTAGCCAACAATAAATTATACCCACATTTATTTCTCAAATGTAAATTTTTTTCTTTTTTTTTTTTCTGGTACACAAAACACTCGTTCTTTTTGGTTTAACTTTTCTTTTAGGTTCAGGGATTCCACTGCAGGTTTGTTATATAGGTAAACTCATGTCACAAGGGTTTGCTGTACAGATTATTTTGTCACCCAGGTACTTAGTCTAGTATTCGATAGTTACCTTTTTCTTTTTCTTTCTTTCTTTTCATTTTTTTTTTGTTTTTGTTTTTTTGAGACAGAGTCTCACTCTGTGGCCTAGGCCGGGCACAATCTTGGCTCACTGCAACCTCTGCCTGTTCAAGCGATCCTCCCACCTCAGCCTCCTGAGTTGCTGAGACCACAGACACGCATCACCATGCCCGGCTAATTTTTGTAGTTTAAGTAGAGACAGGGTTTCACCATGTTGACCAGGACGGTCTCCAGCCCCTGATCTCAAGTGATCAGCCTGCCAACCAAAGTGTTAGGATTACAGGCGTAAGCCTGCACACCCAGCCAGTAGTTATTTTTTTCTGATCTTTTTCCTCCGTTCAGCTTTCGCCATCAAATAGGCCCCAGTGTCTGCAAAACACTTTATGCTTCCTTTAGTGGACTTTGCGTTGCTGTTTTAAACAAAATAGGCTGTGAATCTAAAGATATTTTAAAATTATTATAACTGCCTGAGATATATAAAACCATATTTTGTCTCAAAGGAGATGAAGTTAAATAAATTAATGAGTCCTTTTTTTTTTATAAATTTGTAATGAATATTTAAATTTTTTTCTGTGCTTTTGTACAAAAATGCAATTATACCCTACTTACATTAACAGAAAGGGACAATTATTTAAAAGGGAAATGGACAGTAACTAATAATTATGCCTTGGAAAGGGATTACACAAGTGTCAGTTTTTTTTTTTTTTTTTTTTGAGACGGAGTTTCACGCATGTTACCCAGGCTGGAGTGCAATGGCACGATCTCGGCTCACTGCAACCTCCGCCTCCTGGGTTCAGGCAATTCTCCTGCCTCAGCTTCCTGAGTAGCTGGGATTACAGGCACGCACCACCATGCCCAGCTAATTTTTTGTATTTTTAATAGAGACGGAGTTTCACCATGTTGACCAGGATGGTCTCGATCTCTTGACCTCGTGATCCACCCGCCTCGGCCTCCCAAAGTGCTGGGATTACAGGCTTGAGCCACCGCGCCCGGCCGAGTGTCAGTTTTTAATTAAGGGAAAGCAGACATCCTGAGGAAAACCTCTTTCCTTCAATGATACATGTAGTTCCAGAAAGCTTTAAAAGTGTGAGATCTCTGGCCAGGCGAGGTGGCTTCTGCCTATAATTTCAGCAGCTTGGGAGGCTGGCAGATCACTTGAGGCCTGGAGTTCAAGAACAGACTGGCCAATATGGAGAAACCCTATCTCTACTAATAATACAAAAATTAGTGAGATGAGGTCACGGACATCCCAGCTACTCAGGAGGCTGAGACAGGAGAGTCACTTGAACCTGGGAGGCAGAGGTTGCAGTGAACTAAGATTGTACCACTGTACTCCAGCCTGCAACAGGCAAGACACTGTCTCCAAAAAGAAAAATAATAATAATTAAAATAAAAAATATGAGCTTTTTGTCTCAGAAATAATATGAAGTAAAATTTTTCCCGTAACGGTCTCTTCAGGTCATATTTAACCCTTTCTATTTTGGGTCAAATATGTTACTTTCAAGTATTCATTTTTAAAGTTTTTTAAAACTTTGACTTATGCATATCCATGGGATTGTTTAATCATTGTGCCTAACGAAAGTGTAATTACTGTTCTTTTTCATTTATGAATTGGGTAGATAATATCTGATGTTTTCCTGGCTTCAAAGATGTTACATTAGTGACTTCTATAGGTATATTCACTGGAAATACTATATTTGCTATAAGTCACCTGTCTTAATATGTGTTACATCTGGAGAAAAAAGCCTTCTGGTAAATAAGCGGTGGGTTGGAAGTGGTCTTAGAACCATAAGACCATCTTGTGAATCCGAGTTTCTGGTCGGGTACAGTGGCTCACACCTGTAATCTCAACACTTTGGGAGGCTGAGGCGGGCAGATCACGTGAGGTCAGGAGTTCAAGACCCACCCGGCCAATATGGCGAAACCCCATCTCTACTAAAAATACAAAAAAATTAGCCAGGCTTGGGGTTGCATGCCTGTAATCTCAGCTACTTGGGAGGCTGAGGAAGGAGAATCACTTGAACCCAGGAGATGGAGATTGCAGTGAGCCATGATCATGCCACTGCACTGCAGCCTGGGTGTCAGAGCAAGACTCTGTCTCAAAAACAAAAACAAATAAGAATGTCTAATAAGGTGTTTATAATACTATGGCAGTTAATTTTCCTTTGAATAAAAATTTTAAATGATCTCAGGCATAGTTTTTTTGTAAGTGAGTATTGTTAAGAGTGCATGGCTAGGCTGGGTATGGTGGCTTACGCCTGTAATCCTAGCACTTTGGCAGGCCGAGGTGGACAGATCACCTCAGGTGAGAAGTTCAGAACCAGCCTGGCTAACGTGATGAATCCCCATCTCTACTAAAAATGCAAAAATTAATCGGGTGTGGTGGCGGGCACCTGTAATCCCAGCTACTCTCGAGAGTCTGAGACAGGAGAATTACTTGAATCCGGGAGGCGGAGGTTGCAGGGAGCCAAGATTGTGCCATTAAGTGTGTGGCTAGCTTTATGCCCTCTAAGATTAAGAACAGTTTGAGCAGAATGTTGGTATGATATGAGTTGTTTACAAACACAATTTTTTTTAGCATTTTTTGGGAAGTAGGTTCTTCATATCTATTAATATTCAAGAATTCAAGAGTAAAACCAGATACATAAATATTATTTATGAATTGTGCCTAATTTTATTTTGCTTTTATAATAAACTGTTGTTATAAACATCAATTTTATTGTGATAGAAATTTGTGGAAACACATATTAAAGAGTCTTCGGATAAAGCAGGATATCTGTTCACCCATAGTAAAAATGTCCCGTCATAGCTGTTCTTTTCCTTTATTCTTTAGGTGTTGGTGTCTGTCCAGTCCCTTATATTAGTAGCTGAGCCATATTTTAATGAACCAGGATACGAACGTTCTAGAGGCACACCCAGTGGCACACAGAGCTCTCGAGAATATGATGGAAACATTCGACAAGCAACAGTTAAGTGGGCAATGCTAGAACAAATCAGAAACCCTTCACCATGTTTTAAAGAGGTATGTTCAATAAAATTAATGAAATACTTTGTTTAAGACATTTTACAGTATAGACCGGGTGTGGTGTCTCATACCTGTAATCTCAGCACTTTGGGAGGCCGAGGCAAGTGGATCATTTGAGGTCAGGAGTTTGAGACCAGCCTGGCCAATATGGCGAAACCCAGACTCTGCTAAGAAAAGAAAAAAAAAAAAAAAAAAAACAGAAAAATTAGGTGTGGTGGCAGGCGCCTGTAATCTTAGCTACTTGGGAGGCAAGGGTGAACCTGGGATGCGGAGGTTGCAGTGAGCTAAGGTTGCACCACTGCACTCTAGCCTGGGCTACAGCAGAGCAAGACTTCATCTCAAAAAAATATATATATATTTTTAATAATATAGTTTGTTAGTATTATACTTGCCTTTATATGTGTCTAATATATGAAACTTTAGGTTTTAGAGTTAATTCCAAAAGATCATTAATAAGCCTGGACAATATAGCAAGACCCCAGCTCTGCAAAATGTTAAAAAATTTAGCTGGCACCTGTAGTCCTAGATACCTAGTAGGCTAAGGCAGGAAGTTTGCCTGAGCCCAGGAGTTTGAGGCTGTAGTAAGCTGTGTTCACACCACTGCACTCCAGCATGGGTGACAGTCTTAGGAAAAAAAAAATTGGTAGTAGATAGTACAGATGAAGTATAAAACCATCTATATTCTAAAAGATGGCCAGGCACGGTGGCTTACACTTGCTATCCTAACACTTTGAGGCCGAGGCAGACAGATCACGAGGTCAGGAGATAAAGACCATACTAACCAACATGGTGAAACTACGTCCCTACTAAAAATACAAGAGCAATACTCCATCTCCTAAATAAATAAATAAGAACAAAATTTTCCCAAAATTTAGTTAGATGTCTTTTGTTTTTTATTATTTTATTTTATTTTTTGAGACAGAGTCACTGTGTCACCAGGCTGGAGTGCAGTGGTACGATCTCAACTCACTGCAACCTCCATCTCCTGGGTTCAAGCAATTCTCCTTCCTCAGCTTCCCCAGTTGCTGGGACTGCAGGAGTGCACTGCCACACCCAGCTAATTTTTGCACTATTAGTAGAGAGAAGGTTTCACCATATTGGCCAGGTTGATCTCAAACTCCTGACCTCAGGTGATCCACCCACCTTGGCCTTTCAAAGTACTGGGATTACAGGCGTGAGTTACTGTGCCCCGACTTTTCTTTATTAGTTACCATTCTATTATCCAATTCTCTAAATATGTTTCTAAAATATTTCTCAGAAAACATTTTTATTGAAGATGGTTTCTTTTTTATTTTATTTTTTTTATTTTAGAGGAAGACAGAGGAATGAAGATGGTTTCTTTTTTTTTTTTTTTTTTTTTTTTCCCAGGCGGGGGTTTTCTCTTTTTTCCCCCGGTGGGGGGGCATTGGGGCGGTGCTGCGCCCCGCAACCTCCGCCTCCTGGGTTCAGGCAATTCTCCTGCCTCAGCCTCTTGAGTAGATGGGATTACAGGCACGCACCACCATGCCCAGCTAATTTTTTGTAGTTTTAGCAGAGACGGGGTTTCACCATGTTGACCAGGATGTTCTCGATCTCTTGACCTCGTGATCCACCCGCCTCGGCCTCCCAAAGTGCTGGGATTACAGGCTTGAGCCACCGCGCCCGGCTTGAAGATGGTTTCTAAATTTGTTTTGCAAATAGAAATTTTGCCTGTGTGTGTGTGTGTGTGTGTGTGTGTGTGTGTGTGTGTGTGTGTGTGTGTGTGTGTGTATAAGAGGAAAGGAAAATGACTTTTTGTTTGTTTGTTTTTGAGACACGGCCTTGTTCTATCCCAGGCTGGAGTGCAACCTCCATCTCCCTGTTTCAAGTGATTCTCGTGCCTCAGCCTCCCGAGTAGCCAGGACTATAGGTGTACACCACCGTAACTGGCTAATTTTTTGTATTTTTTAGTAGAGGCCAGGTTTTACCATGTTAGCCAGGCTGGTCTCGAACTCCTGACCTCAGGTGATCTGCCCGCCTTGGCCTCCCAGAGTGTTGGAATTATAGGTGTGAGCCACTGTGCCCAGCCACATTTCCTTTTCTTTAGGAAAAAAAAAAAAAATATGACTTTCCAAAACCTGTCTTAATATATTGAAGCGGTTTTTTTTTTTTCACTTCATCCTGAAGTATGATTGTGGCTGTGTGTGTGTGTGCGTGTGTGTGTGTGTGTGTGTGTGTGTGTGTGTGTAGCTCTTTGCCTATGATTAGTTGTCTCCCCATAGTATGCCAAAATACAATTATACTTTTCTTTTTTTTTTTTTTTCTCGAGACGGGGTTTCGCTCTTGTTACCCAGGCTGGAGTGCAATGGCGCGATCTCAGCTCACCACAACCTCCGCCTCCTGGGTTCAGGCAATTCTCCTGCCTCAGCCTCCTGAGTAGCTGGGATTACAGGCACATGCCACCATGCCCAGCTAATTTTTTGTATTTTTAGTAGAGACGGGGTTTCACCATGTTGACCAGGATGGTCTCGATCTCTTGACCTCGTGATCCACCCGCCTCGGCCTCCCAAAGTGCTGGGATTACAGGCGTGAGCCACCGCGCCCGGCCCAATTATACTTTTCATCTGCCACATCAAATTACTTTAGCACCACAACCTGCTGTAATTGTGTCCAGAAACACTTTTCTTTTTTAAAATTATTTCACTTGATCATGAATTTTTAAAGTTGTGCTGGAAAGTTAACATTTTAGAAGAGAAAAATGGTATATTTAACTGACATAAAATTGATATTTAATATAACTGCAAATATTCTGCATGAATACTATGAAGCCTCCCTCTTCATCAGATAGCATCGATTAATATTTCTTTTTCTTTGGCTTTTGCTTTTACTAAGTAAATTTATATGCCAGTGTCCTTTGAATGACAAAGTTGGATACTTTATTTTTGCAAAGATCGTATGTACCACTGCAGTCCAGCCTGGGCAGCAAAGTGAGATTCTGTCTCAAAAAAAAAAAAAAAAATGGAATTTATTGGTTTATGCGTATTATTTTTTTCAGGAAGGATAAACACAGGGAACTCAGAAAAGGGGATGACTTTTTACAAAAAGCAAATGTGTATCATTTGAGACAATCATCCTTCTTATTCTTTAGAAACTACCTTGCATTAAAGGAGCCACTCCCTGTCCATGTATGCTTTCTCAGTTTTCCTAATCAAATGCCACTCACTACTCTGAATGCCCTGGGCTTTTTGTTTTTGTTTATTGTTGTTCTTTAAAAACACTCACTTCCCGTCTAATTCTGTTGTTATCATGGTTCTTCATTTAAAGGCAGCCGAGTCGTACTTAACTTTTGTATCCCAGAGGCTTCAAACCCAATAACTATTAAATATGGTGAGGATTGTATTGGTGTTTGACATTCATTCCCAGAGTTTTCTAGTGATTTTTCCTTTGTAGATTTGATTGATTGTTCTTTAGGGAAGATATGCTTCCTGGGCAATCCTCAACCAGAATACAGAGTAATATTTCCAAATTGATAACTGCTTTCTAATTTAAATTTGTTAGAAATACACTGTTACTACTATTTGTTGGTAGAAATTTTACTGAATTTTTCCAAGAGAGATTTTTTTTTTAATCGCAAATGTAAACCACAGTAATAATATGGAAATTTAACTTCCTAAAATAAAATCCTGACTATAAATTAACTGGAAGATAAAATTAAGCAGGTGAGTATAGTGCCATTTCTGGGGATCCCTTCAGATTTCTGTGTGAATGCCTTTGGCATTTAGAATATACTTATCTAGGTGTTCTTTGAGTTATCTTTTAAAGGCAGAAATTCCTCTGTTGTCAATACTTTTAAAATCCTTTTTTCCTGGTTACTTATTTATTTGCATTTGCCTTCTGAATATATTGTATCATATATGTGTCTTGTGGTCTCTGGATAAGATTAATTTTCCAAGTGTCTGACCAGGATTGTACATTCTTTTCTGCTATAAATTTCATATGTACGTATTTCAACAAATGTCATCTCAAATAATGAGCTTGATTTTTTTCCCTGCTAATGATATGGAGTTGACTAAATTGAGTTTTATGGACAGAAAAACATTGCAGTGTCTGTATATTCATTTATTTAAATATATTTGTTATAATAGTCTAAATATTTATGTTTATAATATATAAATATATTTAAATAAATATATTTATAATATTTAAATATATTTATAATACATTTCATTTCTTTGTAATGTCATATACTGTGTCTTTTTAAATTCTGACTGTAAACACTGCTTGTTCTCCTGCTTACTTTTTCTCAAGGTTATATACAAACATTTTTACTTGAAAAGAGTTGAGATAATGGCCCAATGTGAGGAGTGGATTGCGGACATTCAGCAGTACAGCAGTGATAAGCGGGTAGGCAGGACTATGTCTCATCATGCAGCAGCTCTAAAGGTGAGTAAGCCTTTCTAAGACGAGCCTTGTTGCTTTAAGAATTGTGTACTATAAGGACACATGCACACGAATGTTCATTGCAGCACTGTTTACAATAGCAAAGACCTGGAACCAACCCAAATGCCCACCAATGATAGACTGGACAGGGAAAATGTGGCACATACACACCATGGAATATTATGCAGCCATCAAAAACGATGAGTTTGTGTCCTTTGTAGGGACATGGATGAATCTGGAAACCATCATTCTCACCAAACTGACACAAGAACAGAAAATCAAACACCGCATGTTCTCATTCATAGGGAGGGGAGCACTACACACACTGGAGTCTGTTGGGGAGAAATAGGGGAGGGACAGCGGGGGGTGGGGAGTTGGGGAGAGATAGCATGGGGAGAAATGCCAGATATAGTTGAAGGGAAGGCAGCAAATCACGCTGCCATGTGTATACCTATGCAACAATCTTTCACGTTCTTCACATGTACCCCAAAACATAAAATGCAATTTTAAAAAAAAAAAAAAAAAAAAAACTGAATTTTTTTAAAAAAAAAAAAAAAAAAAAAAGAATTATGTAATTATTGACAGAACCATGTCACCATGTCTATCAGAAGATAATAGGAGGGAGGGAATTAAATAAACATAAAACTTATTTTAAGTTCAGAGGAATAAATTGTTACTCAAAAGTCTATAGAAAAGATTTTTTTTTTAATAGACGGAGTCTCACTCTGTCACCAGACTGGAGTGCAGTGGCTCCATCTCGGCTCACTGCAACCTCTGACTCTCTGGTTCAAGCAATTCTCCTGCCTCAGCCTCCCAAGTAGCTGGGATTACAGGCACACGCCACCATGCCTAGCTAATTTTTGTATTTTTAGTAGAGACAGGGTTTCACCATGTTGGCCAGGATGGTCTCCATCTCCTGACCTCGTGATCCACCTGCCTCAGCCTCCCAAAGTGCTGAGATCACAGATGTGAGCCACTAGGCCTGGTAAATTACTTTTTTTGACAGTAGATTGACAGTTCCTAAAATGAAAAGTGGGTACAAGGACTGAGTCAACAAGAGTTTTGTAAACTTCCTTGAAAATAATGATGACAAGATGTGCTCCATGAATGCCTTTTTTTTTTTTTTTTTTCTCTTTTCTTTTGAGACCAGGTTTCACTCTGTTGTACTGACCTAGAGTGCAGTGGTGGCATCATAACTCTGTAACCTTGAACTCCTGGACGAAAGCAGTTCTCCCACCTCTGTTTCCCATGTAGCTGGGACTATAGCCAGGTGCCACGATGCCCAGCTAAATTTTTTTATTTTAAATTTTGTAGAGATGGAGTCTTACCCTGTTTCTTAGGCTGGGCTCAAGTGCTTCTCCCACCTCAGCCAACCAAATCACTGGGATTATAGGCATGAGCAACCGTGTCAGAGTTGAAGGATTTCTATTATTCCCTAGTCTTTCTCTAGGCCTCTTGCCTTCCAGAATTTTATTACTTGGAGTAATGAGAGAGATGTGAGTTGCAGATTCTCCCACAGCTGATGGTGTCAGTGGCTGTGTTAGGGCAGACAATCGGTTGTTTTCAATTTGGACATTCACAGAATATAAATGTAAAATGTGACGGTCTGGAAGACTTTTTTTTTTTTGTCTACAATGGAGATCTTTCTTTATAACAGCTTTCCTTTTATTCTGCATCTGAATGTCTTTACTCATCTCTGCTCTTCATACTCCACCAGTATCCTCCCTTTCTCTGTCTTCAGGTTTTTCTATTTCTTCTGGCTCCTTCTAACTTTAAAGCTGTCTTCAAACAACTAGATGACGATAAGGATTTGTTAGTTCTTTAGTTGTGATTTTTTAAAGGATCCCTGTCTTTTCAGGATATGTACAGAAATATTTGTGAATGACAAAGTGTATGATGTCTGGGATTTACTTCAAAATAAAATGTGAAGGGGAAAGCATGGAAATCTAGATGAAAGAAGATGGGCCATGAGTTGATAATGGTTGAAGCTGTGTGATGGATACATGGGAGTTCATTGTACTATTCTGCCCACTTCTGTGTATCTTTGAGTTTTTTCACTATAAAAATGTTTTTAAGAAGAGAAAAACATTTGCAGAAAATTTCTCTAAGCTAGTTCTATTTTGCCACTGTTATTATAAAACAGGTTGTCTTCTTTCATCATCAGACTACAGCAATGGACACTTCTTGCCTCCATTTTTAACTGTTGTCTTACTAATCAACCTTTTGCAGTTTGACTTCCATTTTAACAAAGTTACGCTCTCTTCAGTTCTCAAAGCCAGTGACCCCGGCTCACTTCTCTGTTCACTTCGTCTGCCCTCCCTCCTACGGGCCTTTACATATGGTTTCCATTTTCCCCTCCTTTTCAGTTTTTCTGCTTGCTCACCTCCATTCATTTTTCAGCTTACATTTCACTTCATGGAACCCTGTTTTGTTTTTTTTGAGATGCAGTCTCTCTGTGTCGCACAGGCTGGAGTGCAGTGGCGCGATCTTGGCTCACGGCAGTTTCCACCTCCTGGGCTCAAGCGATTCACCTGCCTCAGCCTCCTGAATAGCTGAGATTACAGGCATCTGCTACTACACCTGGCTAATTTTTGTATTTTTATTTTTGTTATTTATTTTATTTATTTATTTATTTTGAGATGGAATTTTGCTTTGTTGCCTGCCACTATACCCAGCTAATTTTTGCATTTTTAGTAGAGACAAGGTTTCACCATGTTAGCCAGGCTGGTCTCGAATTCCTGACCTCTAGTGATCTGCCTGCCTCGGCCCCTCAAAGTGCTAGGATTACAGGAGTGAGCCACCACACCCTGCCTGACTGATGACTATATTAGATCATTTCAGTGTAAGCATTTCTAAGTCCCTGTGCCTACTGGTTAAAACACTCATAACATTTGTCTAATGCTTGTCTTTTGTACTATACTTTTCATCTGTAGACTATCTTGACTTTTCTGCTTACACTCTTCTTAATTCTTTCTGTGTGTTTTCATTTTTCTCTTTTTCTGAGTGATTGTTTATCTAAAGGCTTACTTTTTGGCCTTTGGAACTATTTTTTTCTCTCTTTCTGTTTTTCCTTCATTGTTTCTATAACCCTGACTTTGGCCATTTACTCTCTAAAAGTGACTCTTTTACTGCTGTCAGCTATTAGCTTTCTCTTGAATTGTATTATTGACGTTTTTTACTTAGATGCCCTGTCATCATCTCCTTAAAGGAGATTTTCCTCAAATCAAGTTTTCTAGCCTTCTATTTACTTAATTTTACTTGATTTTAAACCATTTTTCTCTGTCTTAGAATCTTGAGATATTATGTATCTCATCCTTCATCCAGCACCCCTGGTCAGTACTAGGTCCTGTCAGTGTTGCTTCATGATGGGATTGCCCTCCTCCCCAACCCATGATTTCTGTTGAGTTCCCACAGCTTTGTTTGACCGGCTTCGTTATACCAGGTTCTCCCCTTTTTCAGTTCCTTCTTTAGTGCATTACCAGACTGATCCTCCCCAAATGTGTGTTTAGATATGTTTTTCACTCATATAAGACTTTAGTGGCCCAAGTCCAGCTTCTTTTCATTCAGTGTCTTCCTTATATCCCACAGCCTTTTACTGTGTTTCTTCTGTCACCTGGAATTTTCCATCTCTGAATTAATCCAACATTCTATTATTTTAACTATACATTTGCTGTTGAGTGCTGCACAAGAAAAGTACTTAATTGGCCGGGCACAGTGACTCATGCCTATAATCCCAATACTTTGGGAGGCCAAGGCAGGCGGATCACTTGAGGTCAGGAGTTCAAGACCAGCCTGGCCAAGATGGTGAAACCCCAACTCTACTAAAAAATACAAAAATTAGCTGGGCATGGTGGCACACA
This sequence comes from Sapajus apella, assembly GCF_009761245.1. Lineage (NCBI taxonomy): Eukaryota > Metazoa > Chordata > Mammalia > Primates > Cebidae > Sapajus > Sapajus apella. The sequence goes on from NW_022436984.1 coordinate 6,177,803, forward strand.
TCTGTAGTCCCAGCTACTTGGGAGGCCGAGGCAGGAGAATCACTTGAACCCGGGAGGCAGATGTTGCAATGAGCTGAGATTGCACCACTGCACTCTAGCCTGGTGACAGAGTGAGACTCCATCTCAAAATAAATAAATAAATAAAAATATAAAAATTAGTTGAATGTGGTGGCTCATGCCTGTAGTACCAACTGCTAGGGAGGCTGGGGCCTCCCCTGAACCTGGGAGGTGGAGGTTGCAGTAAGCCGAGATCGCACCATTGCTCTCCAGCCTAGGCAACAAGAGTGCAAAATTCCATCTCAAAAAAACGAAGAAAAAGTATGTAGTTGTTCAGCTTGACTCTCCAGTAAAATCATAGTATCCCTGTACAGTATTAGGCTTTCTTGCACTGCTATAGGAAATCCTTGAGACTGGGTGATTTATAACAAAAAGACATTCAATGGGCTCATGGTTCTGTAGGCTGTACAGGAAGCATGGAGCTGGCATTTACTCCACTTCTGAAGAGGCCTCAAGGACCTTTTACTCATGGCAGAAGGTGAAGCAGGAGCAAGAAGGAGTAGGGGCGTGGGAGGTGCCACACTTTACAACATCCAGATCTAGTGATAATTAACTATCTCAGGATAGCACCAATCCATGAGGAAATTGTCCCTATGATCCCCATTTTTCTCACTTCCAACATGGGGATTACAATTTCAACATGAGATTTGGGCAGGGACATATATCCAAACTAGATCAATCCCCAACCTTAACTGGGTCCTCATTCTTTTTTTTTTTTTGGAGACGGAGTTTCACTCATGTTACCCAGGCTGAAGTGCAATGGCGTGATCTCGGCCTACCGCAACCTCTGCCTCCTGGGTTCAGGCAGTTCTCCTGCCCCGGCCTCCTGAGTAGCTGGGATTACAGGCACGTACCACCATGCCCAGCTAATTTTTGTATTTTTAATAGAGACAGGGTTTCACCATATTGACCAGGATGGTCTCGATCTCTTGACCTCGTGATCCACCCGCCTCGGCCTCCCAAAGTGCTGGGATTACAGGCTTGAGCCACCGCGCCCGGTTGGGTCCTCATTCTTGTCATATTTTTCTTTTTTTTTTTTTTTTTGAGACGGAGTTTCGCTCTTGTTGCCCAGGCTGGAGTGCAATGGCGCGATCTCGGCTCACCGCAACCTCCGCCTCCTGGGTTCAGGCAATTCTCCTGCCTCAGCCTCCTGAGTAGCTGGGATTACAGGCATGCGCCACCATGCCCAGCTGATTTTTTGTATTTTTAGTAGAGACGGGGTTTCACCATGTTGACCAGGATGGTCTCGATCTCTTGACCTCGTGATCCACCCACCTCGGCCTCCCAAAGTGCTGGGATTACAGGTGTGAGCCACCGCGCCCGGCCTTTGTCATATTTTTCTTTCTCCTTCCCTGGTTAGTGTTTTCACCTATTGTTCACAGTGGAAGGGAAATCAAGGCAAGGGAAATTTTCACTTACCAGCATGTAAAGGTACTTTGAAACATTGCGAGTAGCTGCAAGGATATAGTTATTTTTTTCTATTTATGTCTTATAATTTCAGCTAGAATTTTAGACTCTGTAATTGTAAAGATTTTATTATCCTCATTCTACTTATTGCCTTTATGTTGTTGGCATTTAACACAGTGCTTCATACATAAAATTGTTCTGTAAATGTTGCTTAGCTAATTTTCAAGGTCAGTTATTGACATACTTAATTTTAAAAGCCCTTTGTTGATTAAGATCATTTCTTTCCAGAAAATTATGAATCAAATCTTTACATTTGTAGACAACCAGCCACTCCCAATTAACATGCCTATATCCTTTTGCTAATTGCAATGTAGAGCAAAACAAAGTTTATTTAATCTCTGTATATCTTAACTTAATTTTTAAGAAAATTCTAATGATAGGCTGGGCACAGTTATTCACACCTGTAATCCCAGCACTGTGAGAAGCCGGCAGGTGGACTGATTGAGGTCAGTTCTAGACCAGCCTGGTTAACAAGGCGAAACCCCATCTCTATAAAAAACACAAAAAAATTAGCCAGGCATGGTGGTGCACACCTGTAATACCAGCTACTCGGGAGGCTGCGGCACAAGAATTGCTTGCGCCTGGTAGGTGGAGGTTGCAGTGAGCTGAGATCATGCCACTGCACTCTAGCATGGGTGGCACAGTGAGACCTTGTCTCATAAAAACAAAAACAAAATTCTAATGATAAAATTATTTCTAAGGTTTATTTGGAGCATTAAGTGAGAAAATTAGTGTGAACATGTGCAGATATTTTATGTATGGCCTACTACCTGATAAATACTTGTTTTCATTTGCTAAAGTATCAGTGGATTTATTTTAATTTATGTACTTTTCTTTCAAAAACATTTAGCCAGAATCAGCGTATATGAGAAGTCAAGGGATTACAGTGTTTAATTTAAAAGAGTTTATAGGCCAGGCACAGTGGCTCACACCTGCAATCCCAGCTCTTTGGGAGACCAAGGCGGGTGGATTGCTTGAGCCCAGGAGGTCGAAACCAGCCTGGGCAAAATGGTGAAACCCCATCTGTACAAAAAAAAAAAAAAATTAGGTCGGCATTGTGCTTCATGCTTGTAGTCCCAATTACTTGGGAGGCTGAGGTGGGAGGATTGCTTGAGGCTGCATGAGCTTGGATTGTGCCACTGCTCTCCAGCCTGGATGACAGAGCAAGGCTATCTCAAAATAAAATAAAAGAGTATATGTATCTAGGGCAGGTGCGGTGGCTCACGCCTGTAATCCCAGCACTTTGGGAGGTCAAGGCGAGAGATCATGAGGGCAAAAGTTCGAGACCATCCTGGCCAATATGGTGAAACCCTGTCTCTACTAAAAATACAAAAATTAACTGGGTGTGATGGCACACTCCTGTAGTCTCAGCTACTCGGGAGGCTGAGGCAGGAGAATCGCTTGGACCCTGGAGGTGGAGACTGCAATGAGCTGAGATCACGCCATTTCACTCCAGCCTGACAACAGAGCAAGACTCCGTCTCAAAAATTTAAAAAAAAAAAAAAAAGAAAGAAAAGAAAAAAGAATATATGTTTCTAACAAATAATGTCCTATCAGTCTTCAGTAGTGCTATTTTTGTGACAGCTGGGGAGCACGGGTAGTATCTACTGCTATGTTACTGAGGTCTTTTCAGCAACATCAGTTATTCTGAGGTTAGGGATTCTTGTCAGTTTTTGTCATCGTCGTTATTTTTTTATTTTTAGAGATGCCCTAAAGGTATCTTGTCAGTTTTGCTTACTACCTGCTATATCAAGTGTCTATAACAGTGGCTTGCACAAGGAGGGGCTCAGTAAATATTTGTGGGCTTAATGCTTTGGGCATTGTTAAAATCCAATTCCTGCCTCAATTGATGTTGTGCTAGAGGATTTAAAGTTCTAACATAAGTCCTTTTATCCTGCATAGCGTCACACTGCTCAGCTTCGTGAAGAGTTGCTAAAACTTCCCTGCCCTGAAGGCTTGGACCCTGACACTGACGATGCCCCAGAGGTGTGCAGGGCCACAACAGGTGCTGAGGATACTCTAATGCACGATCAGGTTAAACCCAGCAGCAGCAAAGAACTCCCCAGTGACTTCTAATTATGAGCTGCGTTGACATGGACTTCATAGACAAAAAGGCTTCGAAGCACAAGCCAAATATGTCAATATTTGTATGTAAGAAACTAATTATGTAATAGGTAATGAAACTGAAACTATACTATGCTCTTAAGGAGATCCAGTTTAATTCAAGGTGATCTTTTATTTACCTGTACAGGAGTGTAAACTTTTTTGTGCTTTTATTTTTCGATTGTGAGAACCACTGATTGGTATGTTCAACAGATTTGTGTATACAAAGAAATGGATAAATCACTGCTATATAAGGGAAACTACCTTAGGAAAGAATGTTTACTGAATGTTTATTTTATTTTTTTTTTTTACTGTAGAGTGAGGGGTTGTTAACAAAGAATATATATTGGTCATTCTTACAACTACTATTTAAAGTCAGCAACTTTTCACTGAATTTGATAGATTTTATGTTTGGCCATATCTTCATGCTCACATTTGATTTCTGAAGACCTCCTACATACACTTCAATAAAAGTTAAATGGACATACTCCCTCTTTTTTGATTTACTGGTACATTTTTAAAATAATAAATCTGCCATAAAATGCATTATACCTGGAGACTTGCACTTGTATGGATGAATTTATTACATTCAACATATTTAATTTTATGCCTTCTAAGATGCAGAAAAAATAAATGAACATGATTTTATTCTATGCCAACATTTGGGCCTCTGAATGTATCTGTTATTTGAATTTAAGTATATGAAAAGGAATGGTCAATTTGAAAGTCATTCTAAACTGAGTTTTTTTTTCTAAAGGGCTCCTTTTTTCCTGGACTATGTGGTTTTATGACTAAAGTCACATGTATGTATTAAACATTGAGGCTCTGTAGAGGAGAGAGGATGTACCTCTCTGGTGCTGTTACAGTACATTCTGTACCTGCCATACAGGCTCATTTTCATGCAAATTCTTCCTAGAGCCAAATAAATAAATACTTAGGTGAATTAGTATGTCTTGTTTCTAAACCACTTTGCCATGGTGTGAAATGCTATTTCTACAAAGAATTGAACACTTCCAAGACATAAGCATGGGAAAACAAAGGATATTTTTCCAAGATCAGTTTCCATAGGGGAAAGACTAAGGTGATTCTTGACAGTAATTTTATAAAATAAAAGTGGCAGCCATGCATGGTGGCTCACACCTGTAATCCCAGCACTTTGGGAGACCGAAGCAGGAGGATCACCTGAGGTCAGGAGTTGGAGACAAGCCTGGCCAATGTGGTGAAACACCATCTCCACTAAAAATACAAAAATTAGCCCAGCATGGTGGTGGGTACCTGTAATCCCAGCTACTCAGGAGGCTCAGGCAGGAGAATCGCTTGAATCTGGGAGGCAGAGGTTGCAGTGAGCTGAGATCATGCCATTGCACTCCAGCCTGGGCAAAGTTTTTGAAACTTCTTTTGAAAAAAAAAAGTGGCATGTGGGAATCCTGAATCTGGAGCTGACCAGGAGAAGCTGTATTCTGATTTCTGAGTTTGAAGAAAAAGGGGCTTTTGGGGAAATGATACTCTTTTATGTACAAAGTATAAAGCTCCTTCAGCATGGATAAAGGGGGAATGAATACTATTTGGACAGGAAATCAAAGATTCCAAAACACATAGTGTTAGGTCTGGGAGGTAGTTAGCTACACTGATAATGGCAAAATAGTAGTAGTTTATGAGAAGGAAAAAAGTTACATGTCACCCACAGACATGCTAGCTAAAATCTATAAAATTACAAGCAATGATAAAGGACAATAATTAATCATCTAGGCTATTTTTCGTTGTTTTTGGAATGTGAGTGCTAGATGATAAAAGCTATCAAGTGTATTGTTTGCCTTCAACATAAAATGAAAGTAACAATACCAGTACTATAAGGTCCAGTTCATGTTTTTTTAAAACCAAAGTCTAAACACCTAAATTGGAACCAATTATATTAAAATGTTCCATCTGAGATCCAGACTTTATGTCAACAAACATTTGAGCATTTAGCACTTATTTTTTACTAGTTGCAAGTTCCCACACTTAAGGAGTGAATGACAGACATGAGAACATGTCATTGCAATCAACATGTTAAGTTCTCTGGTAGAGTTATTTATAGGGTAATACTGGGAGCACAGAGGAGAAAACCATATCTCAGCAAAATGTTGGGTCGGCACTGAGGTGGTAATGGTCAGAGAAGGCTTCCTAAATGCAGATATCCTGAGTCTTGAAGGATGAGGATAAAGAAGTTAGCCAGGCAAAAACAAGATAATTCAGACACAGGAGAGCAAAAGGAGAGCTCAGATAGATGGTATCATGTTAGATGTTGCAGGATTTTTAATAGGCAAGGTGAGGATGGTCAAATGGGATGGGAGGCAGTGGTTTTGGAAAAGGGTCAGTTACTCCCAGGCTTTTGCTTGCCCTGTTGAGGAGCTTTGATATCCTGTGGGTGAAGGAGAACTCTGAAGTAGCTCTAATTAAGGAAGCAACCTGATTAGACTGTTTCAGGAAGATCATTCTGCAAGCTGTTGGGAAGCAAGGAGATCAGTTATAAGCCTACTCTAAAATCCAGGCAATAGGTCATAAACCAGAGCACACAGAGTGTGGAGAGGAAGAGGCAATTGATAAGACTTTGGGAAACATATTTTGGTATGAGAATAACTTCAGCATGTTTCAGGCTGGGGAGCCAGGGGAGAAGTCCTTGGGGAAGGATGGAGCAAAGCCTGAATGACCTGGGTCTAAGAGCATGCAGAGAACTTGAAGAGATGTGAATATCAGTAAAGTGAATTATCTTAATGAAAAGTAAAAAAGTAGAGCAGCAACATGGAGGAAACTGGAGTGAACCGAGAGCTTAGTGACCAACATGTGCCTCCTCAACAAGCCAAGAGTGAGATGACCCCAGAGGAGCTGCAGAAGCGAGAGGAGGAGGAATTTAAAACGGGTCCACCCTCTGTGCTCACTCAGTCTGTCAAGAACAACACCCAAGTGCTCATCAACTGCCGCAACATAAGAAACTCCTGGGCTGTGTGAAGGCCTTCGATAGGCACAGCAACATGGTGCTGGAGAACGTGAAGGAGATTTGGACTGAGGTACCCAAGAGCAGCAAGGGCAAGAAGAAGTCCAAGCCAGTCAACAAAGACCGCTACATCTCCAAGATGTTCCTGCGCGGGGACTCAGTCATTGTGGTCCTGCGGAACCCGCTCATCGCCAGCAAGTAGGAGCCACCTATCCCTGTCAGTCAACAGAACTCACTCCTCTGTCCTACGGAGGCCGCTGCCGCTGGTGTTAAGAACAATAAAGCTCTGTGTTTTTTTCTAAAAAAAAAAAAAAGTAAAGCTGCTTAAATACCTTCCTAGCATTAAGAAAATAATCTCCAAAGTCAGAAAAATGTGAAAGGTACTGTAGGCTGGCTGTGGTGGCTCACACCTGTAATCCCAGTGCTTTGGGAGGCCGAGGTGAGAGGATTGCTTGAACTCAGGACTTTGAGACCAGCCTGGGCAACATGGCAAAACCCTGTCTCTACAAAAATACCAAAATTAGCTGGGTCTGGTGGCACATCCTGTAATCCCAGCTACTCGGAAGGCTGAGGTGGCAGGAATGCTCGAGGGCCCAGGACGTCAAGACTGTAGTGAGCCTAGATCCCATGACTGCACTCCAGCCTGGGCTTGATTAATGAATGTACTTAAGCCATCCTTATTGTTGGACAGTTTGGGATTGCTTTTGTCTCTGCTTTTCTGATTATAACTAATGCTATCATGAGCATGGTCTTTGTTTTCTTATGATAAACCCTAGAAGTAGAATTCCTAGGTCAAAGTTTTTGACATGTAATGACTGCTTTCCTGAGAATTACTGATTCACACTTGGAAAATCGTTTAGTGTTTCATATAGGAGAGCTCTCAGTTTTTTAAATTTAAATTTAAATTTAAAAAAGGAAAATCATTTAGTGTTGCCATGTGTTGGCCAGCATTGAGGATTATAATTATTTGATCTGATATTTATCATCAAACATGTTTGAATCTGCATTCAACATTGTATAAATTTCTTACCCATTTGAATTTCTACTTTTGTCAGTTACCAGTTTATAGCTCTTCCCTATTTTGTGTGTATTGCCTTAGAGTCTGTTAGTATGTATCCGCCACTTGTGTAGTAGAATATTAATTTTTGTCAAATTTCTATGTACTTATTCAGATGGCCTTTTAATTTTTAATTTTTCTCATAGAAGTTTTACATTGTGAAATCATCTCTTGATCTGTTCCTTTCTGATTTTAATTGCATATTATTTTGAAGAGATTCCCTATGCAAAGACAAAAGCCTACATCTTTTCTAACTAAGATTGATTTTTGGTATTGTCGTAGGCTTGGCTGCAACTGAATTGCAACAGGCTTGAGCTGCTTCCCATCTCCCACCGCTGCAGAGGCAGGCATAGTGGTGACAAGCCACGTTGAAAGGAAGCTCCAACCTGCTTTCTCTTTCCTCTTCAAAATCTGCTCAGTTTATAGCAGCAGTCCAGCCTCCTTTCTTTCAGCTTCTAGTCTCTGATGCTTTAAGCTCTAAAGAGCCCGGCGAGTATACATTTCCTGTATAGAAGAGGCATTCTCTGGCCTTTCTCCCTTAGCACCTGGATGTGATCCCGTAGTGTTCCCATGAGCGCCAACAATGCCTCCTTTCCTTTCCTTCCTTCATGTGTGTCCCTCTTCAGGTTGCACCAGCTGTTTTCCTATGCAGGAATAGACTGCAGCAGACCACCATTTTAATTGTTTTCCATTTTATTCACGTCTCATTTCTCTAGGGAGGGAATACCCAGTCCAATCATGTCAGCAGCAGGCTGTGCTAGGCCGCTGAGAGACCTACAGACTCAGGTTATACACTTCTACCTGCTGGGGTCTCCAGGATACTGCTGCTCCCCACCTCCCTGGACTCCTCTGGGTCCGTAGAGGAGATATGCAATTCCCTCGTTCTTACTCCTACCACTTCTGTTCCTTGCCGTTGCTTTCCCCCAGCCTTTCTATAGGTTTTATTCTTTGGTTTATTCCTTCCCTTTTCACCTGGCTGTCTGCAAAGTCAGCAAACAGCCACAGAGTGCCTTCCATCTCGAGCTTTTCCCATCTTTACAGGAACCAGCTAGAGCTCCTTTAAAACCTGTCTGTGCCTCTTTCCTGGGAGCTGCTATTTTTATTATCGCCCCTCTTGCCAGATAAGTACGAGATTTCTCAAGCCTTGCCAATTTTAAAATATATTCCTGTTGGGTTTTTTTCTTTCCTCTTTATATAAGACTTTGTCAGGCCGGGCGCGGTGGCTCACGCCTGTAATCCCAGCACTTTGGGAGGCCGAGGCGGGTGGATCATGAGGTCAAGAGATCGAGACCATCCTGGTCAACATGGTGAAACCCCGTCTCTACTAAAACTACCAAAAAAAATTAGCTGGGCATGGTGGTGCGTGCCTGTAGTCCCAGCTACTCAGGAGGCTGAGGCAGGAGAATTGCTTGAACCCAGGAGGCGGAGGTTGCGGTGAGCCGAGATCGCGCCATTGCACTCCAGCCTGGGTAACAAGAAAAAAAAAAAAAAAAGACTTTGTCAGAATTTTTTTTTGACACAAGTTCACAAATGAGAAAAAAATATTTTTCAAGTCCAAATCACTCATATGGTAGTTTTCGTTAAAAATAAATAAATAAATAAAAATCTTCCCCCAGTTGTCTCCGTACCCCAGAGGTAGAACTTCCTGAAGCAAGGCAAGTATTTCCTTTGACCCAAAGGGCCAAGTTAATCTCCTGAACGATCTTAGCAAGGGAGAGCTCAGAAAGGGCTTAAAGATCACTTACACTTAGGTGTGATTTGTAAATGCCTCTTTACCAAGGAAAGATAGTGCCTTTACTTGTCCTGAGCACTTTGTACCTGCTCTGCCATTTGCTGGATTCTTGAGATAAAATGTCACATAAAAGACTGACCTTACCCCTAGGAAACTCTCAGTCTAATGAAAGAATAGGGACCAATAAAATTCGTCATTTCAATTGCATTTTGGGAGTCTTCCAGTTACTAGCAGTTTCAATCTCTGAGCTGAAGAGATCACCTTGGATTGTGAGCCAAGGTGGATCAGGACAGATCCCTGAGAATACTTCATGCAGCTCTAGGAAAAGGTTATACTCTTCAATAATCTGGCTTCTGATTTCACAATGAGAAAACTATAACCTCCTCTGCCTCAAAAGTGGAACCCTTTTCTTTTTTTTTTTTTTAAGATGAGGTTTCACCATGTTGGTCAGGCTGCTCTTGAACTCCCGATCTCAGGTGATCCGCCCACCTTGGCCTCCAAAGTGCTTTGATTACAGGCGTGAGCCACCACGCCCAGCTAAAGGTGGAACTCTTAATACTTAGCTAATAATTGCTAACATTTTTTGGTATCTATGTCCTAGACCCTATGCTTGCTACTTGATAAGTTAATTCTCATCAGTTGATCTCAATTTGCCAACTGCTAGGGAAAAAGCATACCAACTACTCCTCCAGTCAGCTTGCCCTTGCTTCTAGCAGGTAACTCCATCTCACCCTATCTTACACTGTGGGCAATTAGGATTGATCAGTACTTCCTTGACTTTTACTAGGTGCTGAGATTGTTATATTTTTAATTTTTAGTATCTGTTTTTCCTCTCTGTGAATTCAAAGCCTTTTTTTTTTTTTCAGAGTCTTACATTGTTGCCCAGGCTGGAGTGCAGTGGCGCGATCTCAGCTGACTCAACCTCTGCCTCCTGGGTTCAGGTGATTCTTCTGCCTCAGCCTCCTGAGTAGCTGGGATTACAGGCATGTGCCATCATGCCTGTGTAATTTTGTATTTTTAGTAGAGACCAGGTTTCTCCATGTTGGTTAGGCTGGTCTCGAATTGCCGACCTCAGGTGATCCCGCCCGCCTCTGCCTCCAAAGCGTTGGGATTACAGGTACGAGCCATTGTGCCCATCCACAAAGCCTCTTTCTAAGCACTGGTTTCTGAGGAGCTGTCCAAGAGTGAGGATCATACTCATTTCCGAACTGTGTTTCTTTTGCATCTGCTAAGGTAACTAAAGCTTTACACTCAAACAAAACTAGTCAGTTCTGCCTCAAGGAACTGCTGGATGTTGAGGAAGTGGTTAGGAGGTCTGGAGACCCTCTAATATCAGGACATAGACAACAGAGAGCCTGGAATTGTATAACACCAGGGCTACACAGTTTGTTTGCTACCAATCTGGACGCCTCTAATAATGTCCTTGTGCAATCATCAATGTTTAGAAATTTATAACTTGAGAGATATCAGTGTATCTTTTTCTCTACCTAAATCAGACAATGGTTTGGAACTTATAATAAATCGTAAATTTCCATGGGGGAAAAAATATCACAAAATACTGAGCCTTTAAAATCATCCAGTCTAGGTCATTCCAAACCTACTCATACTAACCTTTATCTTGTTCTGTTAACTTTTTCTTTTTCTTTTTTTTTTTTTTTTTTTCAGACAGTGGCTCTGTCACTCAGGCTGGAGTGCAGTGGCTCACTGCAACCTCCGCCTCCTGAATTCAAGCAATTCTACTGCCTCAGCCACCTGAATAGCTGGGCTTATAAGCATGTGCCACCACACCTGCCTAACTTTTGTATTTTTAGTAGAGATGGGGTTTTACCTGTTGGCCAGGCTGGTCTTGAACTCCTGACTTCAAGTGATCAACCCACCTCAGCCTCCCAAAGTGCTAGGATTACAAGCATGCGTCACTGTGCCCAGCCAATCTTGAGAACTTTCAGAGGAAACTCCATGACATTGGGGTGGCAAGCCACCCTTAAAATGTATTTCTTTACATGGATATACATACTGATTAGCTAATTATCCTTTTTCCTCAAATAGCTTTAAGTTAGTTTTAATCGTGCTCAATCTTATTTCAGTGTCTCTGGTCAAACACTCATGAGTTCAATCCTAGATAGGAGAATTACGCAAACTACATAAATGTCTGGATATTCATATGTCAGGGAACTTACCGTTTTTGCCTGACCCCAATTATTTTTATAGCTGATTTCAACATACTTGGGAAAATTGATAAATTTGTATAAAATGGAAAGGTAAAACAAAAATTCTAAAAGCAGAAGTCTTTGTTGAATAACACTGACATCCTAATTATCTTTCAAACTTTGGTCAGATTCTGGTATTAACTGAATTGATATTGTAGTAACCTTTTTATTTATTTATTTTGAGATGGAGTCTCACTCTGTCACCCAGGCTGGAGTGCAGTGGCACAACCTTGGCTCACTGCAACCTCCGCCTCCCAGGTTTAAACAATTCTCCTATCTCAGCCTCCCAAGTAGCTGAGATTACAGGGACACATCACCACGCCCGACTAGTTTTTGTATTTTTAGTAGAGATGGCATTTAACCATGTTGGCCGGGCTGGTCAACTCCTGACCTTAGGCGGTCCACCCGATTTGGCCTCCCAAAGTGCTGGGATTATAGGCATGAGTCATTGCACCCCACCGGACAAACCCTGGTATAGAGGACAGAACAAAGGCTTTGGTGTCTTACTGACTTGTTTGATTTCCAACACTATCATTTATTCACTTATTTGCCAGAAGTCTTACTTTCCTTGTAAAATGAGATAATACTGCTAGCTGCCTCTTAGGATTACAGTGACATAAGGATGAAAAGCACTAACACTTTGCTAACACTGTTACACGCTTGGGGCATGGTCAGCCACAACTGGATCTTATTGCTGGAATTATACTGAAACCACTCAGTAGACTCTTGAACGATAGCTCCCCTCTTCTGTTAGTATCTAATAGCATCTGTGGGTCTGAAGACACAAAACTATTTTTTTTTTTTTTTTTTTTCCTGAGACAGAGTTTGGGCTCTGTCACCCATGGTGGAGTGCAGTGGTATGATTTTGGCTCACTGCAACCTCAGCCTCCTGGGCTCATGCGATTCTCATGCCTAAGCCTCCTGAGTAGCTGGGATTATAGATGGACACCACCACACCTGGCTGATTTTTTTTTTTTTTTATTTTTTTTGAGACAGGGTCTTTCTTTGTCACCCAGGCTGGAATGCAGTGGTGCGATCTTGGCTCACTTCAACCTCCACCTCCTGGGATCCAGTGATCCTACCACCTCAGCCTCCCTGGTAGCTGGGACTACAGGCATGAGCCATCACGTGCAGCTAATTTTTGTATTTTTAGTAGAGATGGGGTTTCACTATCTTGGCCTTGCTGGTCTCAAGCTCCTGACCTCAGGTGATCCGCCTGTCTTGGCCTCGCAAACTGCTGGGATTACAGAAGTGAGCCATGGCACCCAGCCACGTGTTTGAACACATTCTGTCTCCTATCTTTTTAAGTGGTCAAAGGGTGGCTGGATCTGTCATTAGCTCAAGCATAATGATGTCAGGATTGCAAATAACATTTCATGACCCTTCCATCTCCTTTCTTTCTTTCTTTCTTTCCTTTTTTTTTTTTTTTTTTTGAGACAGAGTTTCACTCTTGTTGCCTAGGCTGGAGGGCATGATCTCGACTCACTGCAACCTCTGCCTCCCATGTTCAAGTGATTCTTCTGCCTCAGCCTCCCGAGTAGCTGGGATTCCAAGCATACACCACCATGCCCAGCTAATTTTGTATTTTTAGAAGAGATGGGGTTTCTCCATGTTGGTCAGGCTGGTCTCGAACTTGTGACCTCAGGTGATCTGCCCACGTTGGCCTCCCAAAGTGCTGGGATTACAGGCGTGGGCCACCACGTCCGGCACTCCTTTCATATTCATTAACAGAGCTCACATTTAGTAATAATTTTAAAAGTGCAAATGTTCATGGCAGATTTATTTGAAGTAAACAAAAACTGTAACCAACTTCAACATCTATCTGCAGGATAAACATATTGTGATATATTCATACAATGGATATTGTTCAGTTGTATTTTTAAAAAATGAACATTGAGATATACAATATGTATGAATATCAAAATAATTATGCTAAGTGAAAGTAGCCAGAAAAAAAGAGTACATACTGTATGATTCTATTATATAAATCTAAAAAATGCAAACTGATCCATAGTGACAGCAGATCAGTGGTTCCTTGGTGTGGAGGATGAGGAGGTCAAGAGTGCACGATTATAAAGAGGAACAAGGAAACTTTGGGGAGTGATGGACAGGTTCACCATCTTGATTGTGGTGATGGTTGATGGGTACATACCTATATTAAAACCTAACAAATTGTACAGGTAAAATAGGTGCACTTTATACCAATTATCCTTGAGTAATGCTTTCTAAAACATTGTCTTGGGCCGGGCGCAGTGGCTCAAGCCTGTAATCCCAGCACTGTGGGAGGCCGAGGCGGGTGGATCAGGAGGTCAAGAGATCGAGACCATCCTGGTCAACGTGGTGAAACCCCGTCTCTACTAAAAATACAAAAAATCAGCTGGGCATGGTGGCACATGCCTGTAATCCCAGTGACTCAGGAGGCTGAGGCAGGAGAATTGCCTGAACCCAGGAGACGGAGGTTGCGGTGAGCCGAGATCGCGCTGTTGCACTCCAGCCTGGGCAACAAGAGCGAAACTCCGTCTCAAAAAAAAAAAAAAAAAAACATTGTCTTGTCTGAAGCTTAAAATCTGGTGTCCCAAGACCAATATTCTCCAGATATCTTCTCCTGACATGACAATTATTTCTTCTCGTGACACCACTGGTCTCCTTCTCTTTCCCAACCCCGTGTCCCTCAGAACAATGGCCCCACAACCACTACTTTCCCTTAGAATGTGAGCCAGTCCTTGCCTTGTGGTTCTGTTTAGTCAGCGGGACCAAACAGATCAGGGCCCCGCCTTGACCCCTCTGAAACTCCCATAGCGCCATGATTTTCTCCAATCTAGCCTCTTGCAACATTTGTTGAATTTCCACCTCCAGCCATGCTCCTTCCTCTTTTTTTCTCCTTTGGGAGGAAACCATGCAAAACTTTGTTTCCCTACCACACAGTATTCGGAAATAGAGGTGTTATAATTGTATTACTTTTGACTATAGACCAAAAGTCACTATAAACATTGAGCTATATCACTAGTTTAGAGAAGATGAAACTGTAATAGGTTGGGAACTATTTGACATAAGATTGGAGAAGGGAAACAAATTAACATGGATTAGAGGCATAAAATAAGCCAGGGAGAAATCTGAGCAGCCCAGGGGAAAAAAAAAAAAAAAAAAACTTATAGCTAGTGACATGCAGGTTCACAACAGACTGCTCAGCCAAGGCATTTTATACGTGATTCTGTCACGACCACATTTAGCACACATGCAACCACCATAGGCCCTGCTGACAAGTTTCTTTGTTTTGGACAATCTCATAAGAACTTTAGGTCTTACAGCACGAACCCATCAAAGTCTGCCTGGGCACATGGCACATGCAGATTCTGGTGCCTTCCCAACCTTCTTGGTATAAAGGTAAACGATTCTATTACCAGGAGTTCGGGACAGCCTAGTTTTGTTGAAGGCTGTTTTGTAGGAAAGCCTATGTTGGTATGCCAAATGCTGGACCATCCTGAGTGCCCCTGAAAGGACTGTTCCTGAGAGCTCTAGGCTTCCTCAGCTCCTCGGATGGCAGCTGATTGTCTTTTTTGTTTTTGAGGCAGATTCTCTATTGCCAGGCTGGAGTACAGTGATGCAATCTGGGTTCACTGCAACCTCTGCCTCCTGGGTTCAAGTGATTCCCCTGCCTCAGCCTCCTGAGTAGTTGGGACTACAGATGCACATCACCACGCCCGACTAATTTTTTGTATTTTAGTAGAGATGAGGTTTCACCATGTTGGTGAGGATGGTCTCAATCTCCTGACCTCATGATCCACCCACCTCGGCTTCCAAAAGTGCTGGGATTACAGGCCTGAGCCACTGTGCCCGGCCACGATATACATATTTTTAATTGAGACCATATTCCCCACTTACTTTATTACTGGAAGTCACTTTGCTTGAAGCGAGCTTAGGCAGACTTCAGTCCCCATCATTGTCTAGCATACCATATTTAAAACAAACCAACCTTGAATTTAAGTGAAAGCTGCAAGTTTACTCTGTGGACCAATGGGGTGCTACATACAGGTGAGGAGCTTTGGTGGTGTGGCCAGTGTGTTTCTACAGATGTTCATCTTGAACAATTGTGAAATTAGTTTAGACAGTGCTGGCTTTTGTGCTTAAAGAAATGAACAGATCCTGGTCAAGTATCATTTTCTAGAAAAACAGTTTTTAATTACTTCTCAATGAGAGGACATTCTGGGGCATTCACTCTTCCCCAGTCACAGCCGGGTCTGGCTTCCTTTGGTATCTGCTGGCAGTGGCTGAAAGGAGCTGAGCTGAGTTCCTCTCCCTCCACATTCTGGAGTGGTTCCTTACAGAGGAAGAAAGTGAATTAACAATTATTTAGCTTCCTCCTTGGAGGTGGGTACCTGGCCAGCCTCTTTTCAGAGAGCTGTCGCTCTTGTGGTCAGAGTTACCCTGCAGTTTTCTCCTGGCTCTTACATGACGTATCTCAGTACAGGCGTCAAGCCAGGGGGACAAAGCCACACCCTGGCTAGTCCTAGCTTTTCCTTCCCTTCTTCCTCTCTCCCAACCTTCCTTCCTTTCTTCCTGGCTAGTCCTTGCTTTTCCTTCCTTCCTAGTCCTAGCTTTTCCTTCCCTTCTTCCTCTCTCCCTACCTTCCTTCCTTTCGTCCTGGCTAGTCCTTGCTTTTCCTTCCTTCCTAGTCCTAGCTTTTCCTTCCCTTCTTCCTCTCTCCCTACCTTCCTTCCTTTCTTCCTGGCTAGTCCTTGCTTTTCCTTCCTTTCCCTTCCTTCCACCCTCGCTTCCTCCCTCCCTTCCTTCCTTCATTCCTTCCTTGTCCTAGCTCTTCCTTCCTTCCTTCCCTTCCTTCCTTCCCTCCCTTTTCCTTCTTGCTTTCTTTTTTTTTGAGTTGGAGTCTCATTCTATTGCCCAGGCTGGAGTGCAGTGACGCCATCTTGACTCACTGAAACCTCTGCCTTCCAGGTTCAAGCAATTCTCCTGCCTCAGCCTCCGGAGTAGCTGGGATTACAGGCATGCGCTACTGTGTCCCGCTAATTTTCGTATTTTTATTAGAGACAAAGTTTGATCATGTTGGCTAGGCTAGTGTGGAACTCCTGACCTCAGGTGATATACCCGCCTCGGCCTCCCACAGGGCTGGGATTACAGATGTGAGCCAGGGAGCCCAGCCTCTAGCTGTTTCTTAGGAATGCTGCTAGGAAGATTGAAAGAAGTGCACATAAGCCACCAGCTCTGTGCTCAGTAGCAAGGAAGGGGAGGCTGGTTTGTACCCTTGCAATTTCTTCTGACCACCCCTGGGACCAGTCTTCGGCAGCGTTCAGACTGTTCCAAAAACTTGCCTGCACCAGCGGCAGGGCCAGATTTCCCACCCGGCCATGATTCACGTAGTGGCAGTTTCAAAATCAGATCCTTTCCTTACACGCGAATTCACCCAAAGACCCATGGTATGCTGACGGGGTTCCAACGTGGGCTTCACCGACCCCACGTCAGAGGGTCTGTGATTCCGTGAGAGGGTGCCCATACGCTGAGAGCAATGGCCCACCTGCACTCTGCGTGAAGGGCTGTGGTTTTCATCAGGTTGTCAAGAGCGTTCTGACCCACAAAGGTTTAAGAATCACAGCTCTCGCCCTTCCAATCAAACTGCTTTGGCCAAAACGTCCGTTCTGAGTTGCATTTGAACCCAAGCCCTCCATAGCACACTCATTTCCACAATCACAGCTCGCGGAGGCGGTCCCATTGGGGGCGGGGCTGAGCACGACCGCGCCCTCAACTCCGCCCATTGCCCGCCCCGGGGTGGGGCACACCTGCCCGGCAGGCTCAGTAGCCACGCTCGGGTCCGTCTCCAAGGCGGAAGCCGGGCCAGAGAGCCTGCGCGTTTTTCCCAGGGTGCCCCGCGCGGCAGTTATGGCCGCCTCCTTGTGCTGCTATTCCCCACATGGCGTTTTAGGACCGTGGGTGTATTTACGGTAACTGTCGCCACTAGATTTCGGCGTCTTTGTACTCTCCTCTTTTCATTTTCTTTTGTTGACTCCCGTGTGGCCCTCGTGGGATCCTGTTTTTGCTGCAGCGGTGTCTGGGGTGATGTGGACCCCGGAGCTGGCAGTTCTGAGGGGATTCCCCACCGAGGCTGAGCGGCAGCAATGGATACAGGAGGGGGTCGCCGGTTCAGGTGAGAGGCGCATCTGCTAGGGTTGACTTAGTCTATCGTGGGAACTGTAAGTAAAAGAGATGGCAGCGACTGCTTCTCATCCCTCCCTTGGTTTTTCCCGAACAAAATGTAGCCGATTCCTTGAGGCTTTGGGTTGTTAAGGCCTTGCCACAGTGGGCGTGGTGCTCACTCACTCTCTGCCCAAAACGTCATACCGCCCAGGTTCAGTAATAATAGCAATGGCAATGTCAATTATTTTCCTAAGCCCTCAACATGTACCCAGTCATTTAATGCTTATGGTAGACACTTAAGGTAGATACCATTTTTAATCCCACTTTACGGTGAAGACCTGTAAATACACTTTGGTTAAGCATTTTTATTTTACTGTATTTTTCTATATTTATTTATTTGTTTGAGACGGAGTTTAGCTTTTTGCCCAGGCTGGAGTGCAGATAAGGCGATCTCAGCTCACTGCAACTCTGCCTCCTGGGTTCAAGCGATTTTCCTGCCTCAGCCTCCCGAGTAGCTGGGATTACAAGCATGCGCCACCACACCCGGCTAATTTTGTATTTTTAGTAGAGTCGGGGGTTCACCATGTTGGTCAGGCTGGTCTCCAACTCCTGACCTGAAGTGATCCGCCCACCTGGGCTTCCCAAAGTGCTGGGATTACAGGCGTGAGCCACCACAGCCTCCCTAGGCAGCAAAGATTAATTCTTGTGAGCAGTGAACGTTTACCAGAGAGATAAAGAGTTAAAAGGCACATTTACGGGCACATCTGGTTGTGGGATTTAGGCTGGACCTAGAAGAGAATGAACAATGTGTCAGTACTCTGTGTGTATGTGTGTGTATGTGGGGGGGGGGGCAGGCGTGTGACACAGTAGGTGCTTCCAGTGGCAGGAAGTCTGAAGTCTGGTGGTCTAGAAAAGTTTTCTGGTGAGACGAGCTGATTTTGGATTAAAGGGTAAGACTAACAAGTGGAGAAGAGTTCAACAGGTGAAATCACAAGTGGAAAGTGCGGAGGCGGGAATATGCAAGGGACATTAGGGAAACCATGAGTAAACCAGCGTTCTTGGAGTGACTTTTCATGAAGAGAAAATAATGGAGGTAGAAGGAGCCAGATTGTGAAAAGTCCTAGACCTAGACTAAGGAAACTTTTCTGTTGTCAGTAGGAGTCTTTATGAATTTCCCAGCAAAAGAGTAAATATCTATTAATGAGGAATATTATTTCTGGGGCTGACTTCCATTTTGGGGCTCATAGTCAGTATGGGTGAGCTGCTAATTGTAGGAGAGAATGTTGAATGATGGAGATTTGCTGAGTGCCTTGGGATTGGCATACAGCAAGCATTCTAAGTCTATACATTGTTTTTGCACACTAAAATGGTAGATTTACCTAACAGTGCTATCCTTAATGGTATGAAAAAAATTGTTTTGGATTATTGCATTAATTTTTTATGTTACAGGGAGTGGATCTTTCCTACAGTTGCTGCTGGAAGGGAACTATGAAGCCATATTCTTAAATTCAATGACTCAAAATATTTTTAATTCAACAACAACCTCTGAAGAAAAGATTGATAGCTACCTCGAGAAGCAGGTAGTAACATTCCTGGATGACTCAACAGATTTGGACACAACGGAAAGGTAGAATTTTATTTGAATTTTTCATAGAGGAACAGACTGAATACATTTGATAGCACCTTGACGGTGTAAGGCACTGATTTTAGCAGTTGAAAAAGCTTGCTTTACCTTTACTCAAGACTAATGATGTACCAAGTAATCAATGTAAGAACTCTTGTCCAGAAGACCATCCGGAATGAAAAAGTAGAGTGGTGCAGGATAAAAGGGTTTCATATATGAGACTGGCACATATTTGGGTGTTAACTGCTAACCCACTCCCATGAGCTCCCAGTGCTTAGGTCTGGTAGGCTTCACCCACCGCAAGACTTCACGCCTTATTTGCTTTTATCTTAAAAACATGCTTTCAGGCTGGGCATGGTGGTGTGCACCTGTAGTCCCAGCTGCTCGGGAGGCTGACGCGGAGTTTGCAGTGAGCTGAGATCATGCCATTGCACTCCAGCATGGGTGACAGAGCTAGACTCTGTCTCAAAAAGAAAACCAACAAAAAAAAACCCCACATACCTTCAACCTTGTTATTTCTGCATAGCTGAATACTAGTTTGTAACGATTTATTATGTTTTCGATTATTATCTGTATAGAGCTCAGAGAACTTAATGTTTTTATTTCAGATCCCTTGGTTAACCTTATTCCATTAAATTTGTGTAATTTTATAGGGTTAAATATAGCAGATAGTTACATGGCAGGGAAACCTAAGCTTTTCAGTGGCTTAAATTTTACTGGTGTAAATTCAGTACCTCTGTCTTTGCTCTCTGTGCAACCATGTCAATCTTTAATTATCTTATAAATGCATGCAATTTTTTTTTAACCATTATTTCTAGGAAATGGCTTCATTTAGTCCTTCAACAAATAAACTATTGTACTAGGTGTGGAGGTTGTGAAGATGAATAAAGCATAACCCATATTCATAAGGAGTTTGCCAGAGAATACTACTATAGACTTTTTTTTTTTTTTTGAGACGGAGTTTTCGCTTTTGTTACCCAGGCTGGAGTGCAATGGCGCGATCTCGGCTCACCGCAACCTCCGTCTCCTGGGTTCAGGCAATTCTCCTGCCTCAGCCTCCTGGGTAGCTGGGATTACAGGCACGCGCCACCATGCCCAGCCAATTTTTTTTGTATTTTTAGTAGAGACGGGGTTTCACCATATTGACCAGGATGGTCTCGATCTCTTGACCTCGTGATCCTCCCGCCTCGGCCTCCCAAAGTGCTGGGATTACAGGCTTGAGCCACCGCGCCCGGCCTACTATAGACTTTTAATGTTATTTTAACAATTAATATTCATTCTTTCTTTCTTTTTCTTTTTTTCTTTCTTTCCTTCCTTCCTTCCTTCTCTCTTTTCTTTCCTTTCCTTTCCCTTCCCTTCCCTTTTTCCTTTCCCCTTTCCCCTTTCCCCTTTTTCCCCTTTTTCCCCTTTCCCCTTTCCCCTTTCCCCTTTCCTTTTCTGGAATCTCACTCTGTTGCCCAGGCTGGAGTACAGTGGCATGGTCTTGGCTCACTGCAACCTCCGCCTCCTGAGTTCAACTGATTCTCCTCCCTCGGCCTCCCATGTAGCTGGGATTACAGGCCCGCACCACCATAAAAAAAAAAAATACAGATTTTTTTTGTATTTTTAGTAGAGATAGGGTTTCACCATGTTGGCCAGGCTGGTCTGACCTCAGTTGATCCACCCACCCGAGCCTTCCAAAGTGCTGGGATGACAGGCATCAGCCACTGCGCCCCACCTCCTTTTCATTTTACTTTACTGGTAGTTATGTTTGGTGTCATTCTTTTTTTTTTTTTTCTTCTTTTTTTTTAGAGACGCTGTCTTGATATGTTGCTTAGACTGGTCTTGAACTCCTGGGCTCAAGCAATCCTCTCATCTCTGCCTCACGAAGTGTGGGGATTATAGGCATGAGCCACTCCGCCTGGCCAAATTCTTATTGCCCTCTGATATGTGTGCACTCTCATAGCAACTAGCCTTGTGGTGCCCATTAAAGCAACACGTTCACACAAATGCATTATCACAAGATAGATCAGATTTCTATCTTGTCGTACAAAACTAAAAAGAGACTTTCAGTTGACTCGTTTTCAGACATTTGAAAGTTAAAGTGTATTATCAGTTCACCTTATGGATTTTTTTTTTTGATTAGGACAGTTTATTAAGGCTGTTTTCTCCAAATTTCCAAACTTCTGATTCCAAACCAGCTGTTTTGTTATCTTTTTTTCTCTAATGCTGCTTATTCTTTGCATTGCATCCTAAGTTTTATATTTTTGCTACCATAGGCTTGTATGTTTGATGTTTTTTTTTTCTTTTTTTTAAACCTCCCTTTTAAGGAAGGGCCTAGGGACTGCAGGGAAAAAGTGACTGCTCTTCAGAATGAAACTCCAGAATTCCCTGGCTGTTATTTGCTAGGGTTGAATCTGTACCTATTTAGGTCCTAATTTAGGGTTTGGCACATTATGGCTGGCAGGCTAACTAAGTGGCTAAGAATGAATGGGGTATTTTTTTTTTTTTTTTTTTTTTGAGTGGGAGTCTCACACTCTTGCCAAGGTTGTAGTGCAGTGTCGCGATCTCGGCTCACTGCAATCTCTGCCTCCTGGATTCAAGCAATTCTCCTGCCTCAGCCTCCTGAGTAGCTGGGACTACAGGTGTGTGCCATCATGCCCAGCTAATTTTCTTGTATTTTTAATAGACATGAGTTTTACCATGTTGGCTAGGATGGTCTCAATCTCCTGACCTCATGATCCACCTGCCAAGGCCTCCCAAAGTGCTGGGATTACAGGCGTGAGCCACCGTGCCTGGCTGGTTTTTATATTTTTAAAAGGTTGGAAAAAACAAAACATGATATGCAAAGCCTAAAATATTTCCTGTCTGTCCCTTTAGAAAAAGTTTGCCTACCTCTGTCTTAAATCACAGCAAGACTGACAAATAGAGGTTTCACTCAAATTTCTATGTTTTTGTTGTTATTCTAGCATTTGGTGGCGTGGGATCAGTAAAAGGTTAGCAACAACTTTATATCTTCACTTTTCTTTTGTATAAAGTCAGTTTTCTATACATCTTGTTGCAATGTCAGAGCTCTTAAAGAGAGTGCCAGAAAAACATAGATGCCTGATGAGAACCTAAATCAACATTGTTCAAGATAATTTTCTGTGGAGATAGAAGTGTTCTCTATCTTCATTGCCCAGGCGGTAGCCACTAGCCACACTAAACTATTAAGCACTTGAAATATGGAAAATATGTCTATGAAACTTAATTTTAAATTGTATTTAACTAATGTAAATTTAATCCGTATGTGGCTTATGATTAAAATATTGGATGTTGTAGACCTATTTTTTTTTTTGGAGACGGAGTTTCGCTCTTGTTACCCAGACTGGAGTGCAATGGCGCGATCTCGGCTCACCGCAACCTCTGCCTCCCAGGTTCAAGCAATTCTCCTGCCTCAGCCTCCTGAGTAGCTGGGACTACAGGCACGCACCACCATGCCCAGCTGATTTTTTGTATTTTTAGTAGAGACGGGGTTTCACCATGTTGACCAGGATGGTCTCGATCTCTTGACCTCTTGATCCACCCGCCTCAGCCTCCCAAAGTGCTGGGATTACAGGCTTGAGCCACCGCACCCGGCCTGACCTATTTTTTTTTTTAAGAGAGACAGGGTCTCGCTTTATTATCCAGGCTGGAGTACAGTGGTATGATCAAAGCTTAGTCCAGCCTCCATCTCCTGGGCTGCAAGCAATCCTCATGCATCAGCCTCTTGAGTAGCTGGGATGTACCACCATGCCTGGCTACCTTTTAAATTTTTTGTAGAAACGGGGTGTCACTATGTTTCTCAAGCTGGTTCTGAACTCCTGGGTTCAAACAATCCTCCTACCATGGGCTTTCAAGTGCTAGAATTACAGGTGTGAGCCACTGCGCCTGGCTGACCTAAATTGTTTTAAGTTTTAGAATTTTTTTTTTTTTTTTTTTTGTCAGTACTCTAGGATGGTCTCAGTAAATATTGATAGATATTGTTTTCTTAATAAAACTGCATTGGAATAGTGTGTTTGAGATTATACAGTGATAGTAGTTTATATTTATTTCTTTAACCATTCTTCTATGCAGACAACAGCTGATATTTCTACTTGGTGTGAGCAGTTTGCAACTTTTTGTTCAGAGCAACTGGACGGGGCCCCCTGTTGATTTACACCCTCAGGATTTTTTGCCGTCTGTTTTGTTCCAGCAGTTCAGTGAGGTATGCTTCTTGAAAGTGTTGTATGTAATTATTATGGTGTTACTTATTTTTTACAAGCAGGTCTTTATGAACTGGAATTAGTAGTAGTTAGGAAAGAAACATGACTTTACGGTTTGTACAAAACTACTAAGAATGCTTGTTCATTGATCAGATTTTCACATATTTCTGGAAGTTCCATTGTCATTGTCAATCTCAAATTCCTTTTAACATACACACTCCATTTTATGAAGCCATGTTAGCTGTGTTTTTTAAAGTACAGACAGCTTCACCAGGTGTTTACTTGCTTGTATCACCTCAGTTATATAAATTTCTTTTCTTTTTTGAGATGGTATCTCATTCAGTCATCCAGGTTGGTGTACAGTGGCTAGATTACAGCTAGATTACCCTCAGCCTACTCAAGCTCAGGCGATCCTCCCACCTCAGGCTACCAGGTAGCTGGGACTACAGTCACATGTCACCATGCCCAGGTAATTTTTTTGTAGAGATGGAGTTTCGCCAAGTTGCCCAGGTTGGTCTCAAACTCCTGGGCTCAAGCAATCTGCCTGCCTCAATCTCTCAAAGTGTGCTAGGATTACAGGTGTTGAGTTCTGTACATAGAGATCTTTAATGGCAAAGCAGCAAATCTGGAAATCTGTTTAATTTTATTCCAGGTAAGTTTAGTTTTTTTAATTTTTTTTTTTTTTTGAGACAGAGTCTTGCTCTGTCACCCAGGCTGGAGTGCAGTGGTGTGATCTCAGCTCACTGCAACCTCTGCCCCTGGGTCCAAGCAATTCTCCTGCCTCTGCCTCCTTAGTAGCTGGGATTGCAGGCGTGTACTACCACACTTGGCTAATTTTTGTATTTTTAGTAGAGATGGTGTTTCACCATACTGAGGTCAGGTCTCGAACTCCTGACCTCAACTGATCCGCCTGCCTCAGCCTCCCAAAGTGCTAGGTTTACAGATGTGATTCACCGTTTCTGGCTTGAAGATAAGTTTTGATACTGTGCTTAAGAATGATTCCCAGTAGTGGTTTGCTCCCCAGGGTGGTTTCCTTTAAATTAGAAATACTTTATTAAAGTGCCTGGCACAGCATTGCTTCATGGTGAATATTATCCATTGTGAAGATAATATTATTGATCTGTACCAGTGTGTCATCAACTGAGCTTGCAGTTTGAGTTCCTCAGGAATTTTTGAGCCCCTAAGTAGAGGGTCTGGCCAGTATGAGATGATCTACAAAAGAAATATGGTTTAAATCAAAGTAAGAACTTTGCTTTGTCCAGCCACTTAGGTGATTTTGAACGTAGCTATCAACCACTCAGCCTGGAAGAAACTGAGTGATTGATAGCTGTGTTCAAAATCACCAAAGTGCATCTAGAGATTATGCAGCAAAATGGACCTTGTGTTACTTGGTTTCTCAGAATTAGGTGTAGCAAGTAAACGTGGAACAGAGTTATTAGAGATATGTGTTAATAATTTGATGGGGATTGGAAAGAGAAGAAGTGCAAAAATAAGCATAATGTGAAAACCACAATAATTAACTCTTTATATATATAATCAGCTTAGTGAGTCACTATATATACTTCAATAGAGTAATTTTTATTTATTTATTTATTTATTTATTTATTTTTTGAGACGGAGTTTCACTCATGTTACCCAGGCTGGAGTGCAATGGCGCAATCTCGGCTCACCGCAACCTCCGCCTCCTGGGTTCAGGCAATTCTCCTGCCTCAGCCTCCTGAGTAGCTGGGATTACAGGCACGCGCCACCATGCCCAGCTAATTTTTTGTATTTTTAGTAGAGACGGGGTTTCACCATGTTGACCAGGATGGTCTCGATCTCTTGACCTTGTGATTCACCTGCCTCAGCCTCCCAAAGTGCTGGGATTACAGGCGTGAGCCACCGTGCCCGGCCAATAGAGTAATTTTAATTCATAATGCTGACCCTAATTACAATTGAAAGATTAAAAGATCTTCCGTATCTATGTCTAAGAAGGGAATTTATAATTTATATTCTACAAAGGTTTTTGTCCAAAATGGGGAAAAGAACCTCAGACCCCAATGAGTGTTGTGCTTAAAGAGATAAGCTTCAGTTATCTAGAAATGTACTTATCTCATTCCTTCTCTTATTATGTATGAATCAGTTTCTGGCTTCTATGGTCCTATAGTATAGGTTGGAAATCCACCAAAGTGTCAAAGCCATAAATATTTCCTGAGCAGTGATATGTGGTTTGAATGGTACTCAATTCACATTTTTTTTTCTTTTTTTTGAGACGGAGTCTCACTCTGTCACCCAGGCTGGAGTGCAGTGGCGCCATCTCTGCTCACTGCACCTTCCGCCTCGTGGGTTCAAGCCATCCTCCTGCCTCAGACTCCCAAGCAGCTGGGACTACAGGCGCTTGCCACCATGCCTGGCTAATTTTTGTATTTTTAGTAGAGATGGAGTTTTACCATGTTGGCTAGGCTGTTCACGAACTCCTGACTTCAGGTGATATTCCCGCCTTGAACTCCCAAAGTGCTGGAATTACAGGCATGAGCTACCCACTGCGCCCAGCCAGGGTTTTCTTTTCTTTTCTTTTCCTTTCTTTTCCTTCCTTCCTTCCTTCCTCCCTCCCTCCCTTTCTTCCTCCCTTCCTCCCTTCCTCCCTTCCTCCCTTCCTCCCTTCCTTCCTTCTTTCCTTCCTTCCCTCCCTCCCTCTCTCCTTCCTTCCTTCCCTCCTTCCTTCCTTTTCTTTCTTTTCTCTCTTTTCTTCCTTTCTTTCTTCCTTTCCTTCTTCTTTCCTTCTTCCTTTCCTTCTTTCTTTTCTTCATTCTTTCTTTCTTTCCTTCCCTCCCTCCCTCCCTTTCTTCCTTCCTTCCTTCCTTCCTTCCTTCCTTCCTCCCTCCCTCCCTCCCTTCCTTTCCTTCCTTCCTTCTTCTTCTTTCTTTTTCTTCTTTCCTCTTGCTCTGTCGTCCAGGCTGAAGTGCAGTGGCGCAACCTTGGCTCACTGCTACCTGTGCCTGTTGGGTTCAAGCAATCCTCCTGCCTCAGCCTCCTGAGTAGCTAGGATTACAGGCATGCGCCACCATGTCCAGCTAATTTTTGTATTTTTAGTAGAAATGGGGTTTCACCATGTTGGCCAGGCTGATCTCAAACTCCTGACTTCATGATCCACCTGCCATGGTCTCCCAAAGTTCTGGGATTAGAGGTGTGAGCTATCGTGCCCAGCTCTTCTTCTTTCTTCTATTGAATACTTTAAACAATATTCAAAATATTCAGTATTCAAATATTTAGTATTCAAAATATTCAGTATTGAGCCAGGTACTGGCATTACGTGACTGTTTAGTTTAATTCTTATAAGAACCCTCTGAGGTATAGGTTCAGTTATTTCATTTTTATAATTGATGAAACTGAGGCTTCATCAGGAAAAAAATTGTGGGAAAAATTTACATGTGCTCACAAACTAATGAGCAGCAGAGAAAAGACACTCTCCTGTGCATGTGATATTGGAACCCATGTTCCTGATGGGTGAGGATTCTTGCTATTTTATGGCAGCCGTTAAAATTCTGTAATCTAAATTTTAACAACCTTGTCCATTGTAAAACATCTCTGTGCAACAGGAGAGTGAATTTTTCAAAGGCATCCTTTTTTTTTTGCAGCCTTCTGCTTACTCTGCTGTGTGGTTGTATGCCCATTCAGCATTTGACATATGAGACTTTGCTGGTTGTTTGGCTTGATAGAAATTATGGAGTAGAGACTTACTTCATAACAACATTTTTTCAGGTATTGAAGCTTAAGTGAATTGTAGATGTTTAGTATAAATATCAAATATACTATTTAGTATAAATACTTTAACATGGGCATGCTTTCTATTGAGATAATATTTTGTTTTAAGTAAATTTATGAAGTGATGATATCTCTCCAATGCTAGCATTTTTTTGAGTTTCTTGTTCTTCTAAAGTTTGAACAGGCCAGGTGCGGTGGCTTACGCCTGTGATCCCAGTACTTTGGGAGGCCGGGGCGGGAGATCACTTAAGGTCAGAAGTTTGAGACCAGCCTGGCCAACATGGTGAAACCTCTTCTCTACTAAAAATACAGAAACTTAGCTAGATGTGGTGGTGCATGCCTGAAGTCCCAGCTGTTCACCGAGGAAGGAGGATCACTTGAGCCCAGGAAGCAGAGGTTGCAGTGAATTGAGATCGTGCCACTGTACTCCAGCTTGGGCAACAGAGTGAGACTCTGCCTAAAACGCACACACACACCCACCCACCCCAATAGAAAAATAAAATTTGATCAGATGGGTGGCCATCCGTCAGGGTGGGCTGGATTTGTAGATCTCTAAGGGCATTTGCAGTATTATAATTCTGTCCAGTGCCAATTGCTGTGTAATATATTAATGTCTTTGTTTCAAAGCTGAGTTGGCTGGAAAATCTTTGTATTATTATAAGACATATAAGATTGATATTTTGTTAAATTGTATCATCTTAGTTTATAATTCTTTTTTTCAGGTTAAAGGACTGGATGCGTTTGTTCTGTGCCTGCTCACTCTAGATGGTGAATCAGTCTACAGCCTGACCTTGAAGCCTGTACTGCTGTTATTAGCACGCATTATCCTAGTGAATGTAAGACATAAACTGACAGCTATTCAGGTAAGGAAAGGATCCACGAGATTCATTTTGTGCCTATTGACACCAGACTGTAGATGTGTTGCTGACAATGCCTGTGTCTATTTTAAGTCTCCTAGGTATGTAATTGAAAAATCTGATGAAATAAGCAAAAACTTTTCTTCACTCATGAGATTGATCCAGCTTAGAATGAGATGATGTTGCACCTCCTTAATAGGATTTGGGTTTGTACTGTATAGATATAAATGTTCATTTGTAGAAATCTTAAATATAGATTTAAAAACATACCTCAGGCTGGGCGCAGTGGCATACTCCTGTAATACCAGCACTTTGAAAGGCTGAGGTGGGTGGATCACCTGAGGTCAGGAGTTGGGGACCAGCCTGGCCAACATGGTGAATCACCGTCTCTACTAAAAATACGAAATTAGCTGGGCGTGGTGGGCACCTGTAATCCCAGCTACTCGGGAGGCTGAGGGAGGAGCATCACTTGAACCCGGGAGACGGAGGTTGCAGTGAGCCGAGATCGAGCCATTGCATTCCAACCTGGGCAACAGAGTGAGATTCCATCTCAAACAAATAACAAAAAACAAACTAAAAAACATACCTCACAGTCTTTTATGAATTTCACATAGGATAATGAACAGTGACCAAAATTTAATGGATCTTTTTTTTTTTTTTTTTTTTTTGAGACGGAGCTTCGCTCTTGTTACCCAGGCTGGAGTGCAATGGCGCGATCTCGGCTCACCGCAACCTCCGCCTCCTGGGTTCAGGCAATTCTCCTGCCTCAGCCTCCTGAGTAGCTGGGATTACAGGCACGTGCCACCATGCCCAGCTAATTTTTTGTATTTTTAGTAGAGACGGGGTTTCACCATGTTGACCAGGATGATCTCGATCTCTTGACCTCGTGATCCACCCGCCTCAGCCTCCCAAAGTGCTGGGATTACAGGCGTGAGCCACCGCGCCCGGCCAATTTAATGGATCTTAATCCCTGTTTCCTGGCTCACATTCTGTTATGTCATTATTTGGGTTGGATTTAGTAAAGCATTTGTTAAATATCTATCATATGGTTTTTTCATATAAACTAGTGAGGACAACTATACACACAGAAAGCTAACATGCAGAAAGACAGTCTTTGAGGTTTAGTGGAGGTTGTCAGCCGTGCAGTGTGCAGTCTGTGTTGCTGCCGTTCAACTCTGCTGCACTGTAGTGTGAAAGCAGCTGTGGACAATGTGTCAACAAATGGGTGTACCTGTCTTCCAATAAAGCTTTATTTGTGGACACTGAAACTTACATTTCGTGTGCTTCTCACGTTCACAAAATATTATTCTTTTTTCCAATGATATAAACATGTAGAAACTATTTTCAGTTTTTGGGCCCTACAGAAACAAGTGGTGGGCTGGAATTGCCCACAGGCTGTGCCTGGCTGACCTCCTGCTCTACCGATTGCTGCAGCTTGGTGTGCTGCAGACTCCACCTGTCAGAAATAGGGAATTTAAATATTATGTGAAATCTCTCAATTTTGGCTGAACAATTTTAAGAAACACAATATTTCTTTTTTTTTTTTTGAGGTAAAGTTTCACTCTTGTTGCCTAGGCTGGAGTGCAATGGCGCAAACTTAGCTCACCATAACCTCCGCCTCCTGGGTTCAAGAGATTCTCCTGCCTCAGCCTCCCGAGTAGCTGGGATTACAGGCATGTGCTACTACGTCTGGCTAATTTTGTATTTTTAGTAGAGACGAATTTCTCCATGTTGGTCAGGATGGTCTGAAACTCCTGACCTCAG
Source organism: Sapajus apella (assembly GCF_009761245.1). NCBI lineage: Eukaryota > Metazoa > Chordata > Mammalia > Primates > Cebidae > Sapajus > Sapajus apella. The sequence goes on from NW_022436984.1 coordinate 6,207,738, forward strand.
GTGATTCACCTACCTCAGCCTCCCAATGTGCCGGGATTACAGGGGTGAGCCACCACGCCTGGCCCAAGAAACACAGTACTCCTGTAGGTGAATGTAGACTTAGTCTGTGCTGTGTAAGCATTTAAGTTTACACACTAAATTTTTTTTTGAGATAAAGTCTCACTCTTTCACCCAGGCTAGAGTATAGTGGCACGATCTCAGCTCACTGCAACCTCCGCCTTTCAGGTTCAAGCGATTCTCATGCCTCAGCCTCCTGAGTAGCTGGGCTTACAGGCGCCCACCACTATGCTTGCCTAATTTTTTGCATTTTTAGTAGAGACAGGGTTTCACCATGTTGGCTACTTGGGACTCAAACTCCCAGCCTCAAATAATCTGCCTGCCTCAGCCTCCCAAAGTGCTGGGATCACAGGCATGAGCCACCACACCTGGCCTTTAAATTTGTTTTAAAGAAGAGATAAGAAGGGAAGTGATGCCTCTATTTGCAACTCTCATGAGAGCCAGAGGATTTGGAATCCATTGTACTAGAGGTTTTCTTTTTCTTTTTTTTTTTCGAGACAGGGTCTGGCTCTGTTGCACAGGCTGGAGTGCAGTGGCATGATCTCAGCTCCCTGCAGCCTTCGCCCCCTTGGGGTCAAGCCATCCTCCCACCTCAGCATCCTAAGTAACTGGGACTACAAGCATGCGTTGCCGCACCCGGCTAATTTTTGTATTTTTTGTAGAGACGGGATTTTGCCATGTTGCCCAGGCTGGTCTTGAACTTCTTGGCTCAAGCGATCCACCTGCCTCAACTTTCCTAAGTGCTGAAATTATAGGCATAAGCCACCATGCTAGGCCTAGAAGGGTTTTTGTTTTTGAGACAGTTTCCCTCTTGTCGCCCATGCTGGAGTGCCATGGTGCGATCTTGGCTCACTGCAACCTACACCTCCCAGGTTCAGGCAATTCTCCTGCCTCAGCCTCTCAGGTAGCTGGGACTACAGGTGTGCACCACCATGCCTGACTAATTGAAGTGTCTTTAATATGCAGATTTCAGCATGTCTTAGCAGATATGAGACTTTATCTTTTGAGCTCTTAGTGATAGTAGCTTGAGTAAAACATTTTTCCCAAGTTGATCTGAGTTAAATGGTCTTGCAGACTATCAATTTACTCTATTGTTTTATTTATTTATTTACTTATTTTTTGAATCAGAGTTTCGCTCTGTTGTCCAGGTTGGAGTGCAGTGGCACTATCTTGGCTCACTGCAATCTCCACCTCCTGGATTCAAACAATTCTCCTGCCTCAGCCTCCCTGGTAGCTGGGATTACAGGCTCTTGCAACCATGCCCAGCTAATTTTTTTTGTACTTTTAGTAGAAACAGGGTTTCACCAAGTTGGCTAGCTGGTCTTAAACTCCCTCAAGTGATCCCCATGCCTTGGCCTTCCAAAGTGCTGGGATTATAGGTGTGAGCCACCATATGTGGCCACTTTAAATAAAGTATCACCAAGGCCTGAGGCCGCCAAATGCATTATTTTTTTTGTAGTGAGAACTTATGGTCACTAATGAATGAGTGAGATGCTTTTTAAGTTGGTCAGAAATTTTCATCATCGGGTATGTTAAGCATTGGCCGTTTGTGGTGGCTCATGCCTGTAACCTTAGCACTTTGGGAGGCCGAAGCCAGCAGATCACCTGAGGTCAGGAGGTTGAGACCAGCCTCAGCAACATGGTGAAACTCTGTCTCTACTAAAAATACAAAAATTAGCCAGGCATGGTTGGGCATGATGGCTCACACCTATAATTCCAGCACTTTAGGAGGCCAAGGCAGGCAGATCACATGAGGTCAGGAGTTTGAGACCAAAATGGCCGACATAGTGAAACCTCATCTCTACTAAAAATACAAAAATAAGCCAGGTGTGATGACGGGTGCCTGTAATCCCAGCTCCCTGGGAGGCTGAGGCAGGAGAATCACTTGAACCCAGGAGGCGGAGTTTGCAGTGAACCAAGATCTTGCACCACTGTACTCCAGCCTGAGCTACACAATGAGACTCTGTCTCAAAAAAAAAAAAAGTACGTTAAGCATCATTTTAAAAATATTACATATACTGTCAACATCTTAGGAGAATTAATAAATATGTGGACTACTGGTTGTAGAAGTCATTCTTGTACTGTTAGAGAGGCAAGTTCCCTTAATTTCTTGGCAGATGTAAACAACTCTTCTGCTTAAAAACACATTTTCCTGTAGTATACCACTATGTATATGTCATTTTGTGCTGCAATCTTGCCTTTTTCTTTTCTTTTTTTTTTTTTTTTTTTTTTTTTTTTTTTTGTGGTAGGAGACAGGGTCTCACTGTGTTGCCCAGGCTGATCTTGAACTCCTGGCCCCAAGTGATCCTCCCACCTCAGCCTCCTGAGTAGCTGGAACTTCAGGAGCACACCAGCCTGCCTGGCTCCTCTTGTCATTCAATTGAAACATCGTTCTTTCTATTATAGATTTTTCCTGTGTGTCTTTACTATATCTTTTCTTTTCTTTTGTTTGGAGATGTTGTCTTGCTATGTTGTCCAGGCTCGCCTTCAACTTGTGAGCTTAAGTGATCCTCCTGTTCCAGCCTCCTGAGCAGCTGGGACTATAGGCACCTGGCTTATATCATTCTGTTAATGGCGTTATTAAAAGTGGTTTATTTGGTAAATTAAGATAAAATGGTAAAGAAAATTAATTTTAACCTTTTAAATTAATTTTTGAGTAACCTGACTTCTAAGAAATGTATCAAGTTGCTTATGATGATTTTATTTTTGTGAAACTATAAAAGAAGCAGATTTTCCCACAAACCCTAATCTGTGAAGTATATAAACTAGAATTAGTACTATGTAAGTGGTTGCGTAAAAAGAGTCTTGGCGTTGAAATTAACAGATGTGTGACCTTATGCTAGTTAACTTATCTGAACATCAGTGTTCATTTATAAAATGGGATAAACTGGCAAATATTTGCTTGTTGCCTTATGAGTATACTACTGCTCCCTGCTATCTGGGAGGTTCTTGACTAGTATGAATTCTCAATTAGACCATTCTGTAGTAAGTGTTATAATCAGGAGATAAAATCTAAAAGTTACCTAAGCAAGACTTTCTAAGTTCCCTTTTTAATTAATGCCTCAATTTTCTTTTCTTTTCTTTTTTTTTTTTTTTTTTAAGACAGAGTCTCACTCTGTCACCAAGGCTTGAGTGCAGTGGCTTGATCTTGGCTGACTGCAGCCTCCGCCTCCTGGGTTCAAGCAGTTCTCCTGCCTCAGCTTCCCAAATATCTGGGACTACAAGCATGCACCACCATGCCCAGCTCTTTTTTTTTGTATTTTTAGTAGAGACGGTGTTTTACCATGTTGGTCAGGCTGGCCTTGAACTCCCGACCTCAAATGATCTGCCTGCCTTGGTTTCCCAAAGTGCTGGGATTATAGGCGTGAGCCACTGTGCCAAGCCTCAATTTTCAATTGTTCAATTTTTATTTTTGCAGAGATGGGATCTCACTCTGTTGCCCAGGCTTGTCTCAAACTTCTGGCTTCAAGTGATCCTCCTGCCTTGGTTTTCCAAAGTGCTGAGATTACAGGCATGAGCTATTGTGCCAGCCCTCAATTTTTATGTTAAGCAATTCTTGACAAACTGAAATGGTCTGTTACACTTACTAGTAAAAAAATAGACTATGCTTTCTATATTTGTTTCATTCTTCCCTCCCCCATATGAGAATTGAGAGTTAATTTATAGATCTGATTTTTTTTTTTTTAAGAGATGAGGTTTCACTGTGTTGCCCAGTCTGATCTCAAACTTCTGAGCTCAGGCAAACTGCTAGCCTCAGCCTCCCAAAGTGCTGGGATTACAAGCAAGAGCCACTGCGCCCAGCCTATAGATCTGTTTTTTTATTTTTTTTTTTTTTTTTGCCACTTTAGCATAAGAATTTTCAGCTGATGTAGATCTGATTTTTAATAGTTCTGCATAATATTATATATATATGTATATATATATATTTTAAGGGACAGAATCTCTTCTCCGTTGCTCAAGCTGTAGGACAGTGGTGTGATCACAGCTGACTGTAATCTTAAACACATGACAGGGCTCAAGCAGTCCCTTCCTCTCAGTCTCCTGAGTAGCCAGGATTACAGATGTTCACCACTGCACTCAGCTATTTAAGCATTTTTTTTCGTAGAGATGGGAGACTCACTGTGTTGCCCAGTCTGCTCTTGAATTTCTGGCCTCAAGGGAGCTTCCCGCTTCCTGCTTCCCAAAGTGCTGGGATTCAAAGTGTGAGCCACTATGCCTGGCCTTGTATTATATGTCTTCTTAAAAGGGAAATTTTTTTGACTGGATGTATCTAAATTCCCATGTCTAGAAGTAAAGTATAAGTTGCCAGACCTGACTCACTTACTGTTGACAGCAGATAAGGGACAGATAATTGAAATGTAAACTGACTTCATTATCCATAGTGATAGGAAAAGAATGAAAATAAGGCAACACCTCAGGGAATTCAGTGAAAAACGATCTGAAATGTCCTTGCTGTTAGATAATTTTATATTTCCTTATATTGACTGAGGAAAGAGTATTAATTCAAAAGTATTTTGTCATACAGTCAAAATTCATTTGTGGTTGATCATGGTTGTAGTAGTTGTGGTGTATAATACTTCAGAAGCTAACCTGGCTGTGGTGTGTAGCAGTTTAGAAGGGAACCTCTTTATTAAATGAAGAAATTAAGTTCAAGCAGAAAAGTGCTTTTGAGCTGGGTGCTGTGGCCCATAGCTGTCATCCCAGGTACATGGAAGTCTGAGGCAGGAGAATGGCTTGAGTCTAGGAGTTCGAAGCTGTGGTGTGCGATGACGGCACCTGTAAATAGCCACTGCGCTCCACCCTGGCAGGGTAGTGAGACCCCATTTCAAAAAGCTTTTTGGTGCCGGGCGCAGTGGCTCAAGCCTGTAATCCCAGCACTTTGGGAG
>NW_022436984.1:6212780-6217914 GCF_009761245.1 Sapajus apella
AAAAAAAAAAAAAAAAAAGCTTTTTGGTAACTGTCATCTCATATTTGTAGGTAACTAAAAGGAAAACTAATTCTTAGACTTTCATGTAATGTAATGTAATATAATTACAAATAATTTATAATGCGCTTATCAAAAGTACCTATCATAATGTGCACACATGTAACATATACACACATGCACATACACAGAGGAAGCTCTGGAGGAATATAAACCTTTGTCACAGATTTTTCTGTGGGAGGAGGATGATATTGGGGCAGTGGAAGAGAGGTTTTCACTCTTCGCAGTATATACTTTTTTTTTTTTAAGAGACGTGGTCTTACAGTGTTGCCCAGTTGGTCTCAAACTCCTAGCCTTGAGCAATCTTCTCATTTCAGCCTCCTGAGTAGCTGGGATTGCAGGCGTGAGCTACCACATCCGACCATACCTTTGTAATGGCTTGTTGTTTCTTGTTTTTATTCTTTTTTTTTTTAGTAAATATATGTTGATCAAGTAAAAAAAAAGCATCAGCGAATGAGAGAAAAAGCTATATGCTCAGTTTTTGCATTAGTCAAGACAGTGTATAAAATCCAGTTTCTGACTGGGTGGAGTGCCTCATGCCTGTAATCCCAGCACAATGGGAGGCCAAGGTGGCTGATCACATGAGCCCAGGAGTTGGGAGACCAGTGTGGGCAACATGGCAAAACCCCATCTCTGCCAAAAAATACAAAAATTTGCAGGGCATGATGACATGGGCCAGTAGTCCTAGCAACTCAGGAAGCTGCAGTGGGAGATCACCTGAGCCTGGGGAGGTACAGGCTTCAGTGAGCTGTGATCATGCCACTGCACTCCAGCCTAGGTGACAGAATGAGACCTTATCTCAAAAAAAAAAAATGTAGTTTCTGCCCTCAGAAAGGTATGGCTCAGGTAGAGTTACAAACCTGAAAAACAAGTGCTGTCCAATATTGTGTCGACCTCAAGGAACAGTGTAGAAGTTCAAAGAAGTGAAAGATCAGTATGTGCCACACTAGTAGAAGACTGTAAGGAAGAGGTTTCATACTGGTATAGAAGTGATTGATCTTGTCAGTTTGGGAGAATATCTGAATCCAATACTGTGTTGATTGTGTAAAATACATTGCTTTGAGGAGGATAGCGATGAGTAAGACATGATTTCTTAACTTGTTGGGTAGTAGACAGTGAACAACATTGGAACCTGGGCCAGCATACATAAATACAGTGGAATGTGTTTGCAAGGGAATTACAAATAATGTGCTGGAAGTTCAGGTGATGGAAAAATCACCCCACAGGGGGTTCTTGCAGGAGGCCTCTGAAGGAGTTGGTACTTGGATTAAAGTGGTGACAGAGTGCCATAGAGCAGGATGAATACAACATATATTTTAAAGGAGGAGATGGTAAGTTCAAAATGGCATCAGGAATCCCAAGTGGCTAAAATAAATACAGGCTTTGAGAGGATGGAGGTGAGGTGTTATGGAAGACATAGATGTGGGTTTTGGTATTATTACTGAAGACAGCAGTGGATGGGTAATCTTATTGAGGAATAAATTTAATTTTATGAATGTAAAAAAAATTCTAAAAATCTTAACATTAATGATGTTAATGTATAAAGTGAATGTAAAAGTTAACTTAAAAAGTTAATGTAAAAGTTAATGTTAATGTAAAGTTAATGTAAAAAGAGTTTTCTAAAGTATCCTTTTATTTCAGCTTACATGGTGTTTTTTTCCTAGAGCTTGCCGTGGTGGACTTTGAGATGTGTGAATATTCACCAGCATTTGCTTGAGGAACGCTCATCTTTGCTTTTCACTCTTGCTGAAAACTGTATTGATCAAGGTATGTAGCAGATTTTTGTTTGATATGGGCTCGTAGCTCCGTTCCAGTTACTTGGCTGAAATACTCCTTGTTAGTTGTTTTTGTTTGTTTGTTTTTGTTTTTTTTGAGTCTGAGTCTTACTCTGTCACCCAGGCTGGAGTGCAGTGGCACGATCTCGGCTCACTGCAACCTCTGCCTCCCGGGTTCAAGCAATTCTCCTGCCACAGCCTCCCCAGTAGCTGGGATTATAGGCACCTACCACTATGCCCAGGTAATTTTTTCTATTTTTAGTAGAGACGGGATTTTACTATGTTGACCAGGCTGCTCTTGAATTCCCGACCTCTTGATTCACCTGCTTCAGCCTCCCAAAGTGCTGGGATTATAGGCTTGAGCCACTGTACCCAGCCTAGTTTATTTTTTGATTGGTAGTAGTGCCTTTTGGAGTTTTTTTTTTTTTTGTATGTAGAATATCACAAGTTGTTATGTTTTCAGATTACAGAGTTGCTTTGGTCTTTTGAGTTTAAAAAAAAGAATAACCACTTTCATTTACTTTACCTACTTAAAGGGTGATTTGGTGTTATGTAGGCCACCATGATTTTATCACAAATTGTTTAAAGGTATTTTAATATTTTCTCTGTTCTTTAAGAAGCCTCATTGGAAACAACTGTACTCTCCTTTTTTTCCTGTTAAAGTTCTTAACTAACTTAAGCTAGAGTAAATTATGTTAAATTACGCACAGAGTAAGAAATTATCCTCTGTCCTATTGAGTACATCAGAGAAAGTGTCAGTTTTTAAACATTTGATAGAAAATAAGTTTCACTGATGGTAACGATGGGTAGAGAGGCTATTTTGCATTTCATTTTATTAGTATTTTTTGTAACATGTAATATACATGTAGAAAAGTACCTAAGACGTAAATGAAAAATTTGGCAGATAATTGTAAACCAAACATCCATGTACATGCCTCCTGCTGCCGTTGTTGCAGATATCCCTCCTGTGTCCTAGGGAAATACTTTGAAAAAGAGGAGACTCTTAGGTGCCTTGATACTTGATTTTCAGTCTTGCTGGCTTTGGGGATGATTTTTTTTGGCAAAAGTTACCACACAAAACAAAAACCAAAACAGATTATCTTGTGCTGAAGGAATACGTGAACGTAAATGAACTTGGACTTGATCATGAGTTTTTGAGTTACAGAGATGGGATTGGACTTTAGCTGTGTCTGGGTCCAAAGCCCAGACTCCTTTTACATCCAAAGAGTATGAAATGAATATGTATGTGTGTGTGTCCAAGGGACATGGGGAGTGGTAGTTAGCATCAAGACATGGGGAGTGGTAGTTAGCATCACTCTGTGCGGAGAAAAGTGATCTGTACTTGATGGAGGTAGCACATTCATGAAGGCATAACGTAATTCTCATGTGTGTGCATGTATAACGTAAGAGGCTGCTGTACCTTTTGGGGGTCTGTTTCCTTCAAGAGTTTTTATAGTAACATACTGTAGACCAGAAGACAGTGGAGAGGACTATAGCTTGTTTAGTCATAAATATTACTAAGCCAGGTAAATGGTTGAAACTAATTTCTGTTTTTATTTTATTCTAGGATGGAAATATATAAATATATGCTAATCTTAGATAAAATGACCATCTATACATAATTCAAAAAGAGATAACAATGAAAGTATCATTCAATCAGTATAATAATTGATTCATTTACGATGTTTGTTCCAGGAGTTAGTTTATATTCTTTCAACATTTTAGGTAGGTTAAAGCTGTGGGTCAAGCAGGGGACATGTTAGATGCGAGCATAAAAGTTGTAAGTCATCCCTTGGTATCTGGGGGGATTGTTTTGGACCCTGACCCTCTCGTACCAGCATCCTTGGATACTTTCCTTATGTATCTTTTTAAAAGGTAGGAGCCATATGGTATGTTCTGGAGAGGATTTTATTCTAAGAATTAAAATTAAGTTCCAAACCAGAATGGGTTAACTAAGATAGCTGGAAAATGTGACTCTAAGTGACTCATTCCCCAAGAGGTCTCAGTTCTTTTCTGTATTATATTTCAGCATGTCATTTGCTTTGCCTTGCAACTAGGAATTTTTTATGTTGCTGTTCTAGGCTAATCAACGGCACTTTTCAGTTTATCTAGTCATAAAATGGTCCATTTTGGCTATGTCTAAATAGGTTTGCAGATAGTACTGAATTATAACATTTCATGAAGAATTTCATTTTTAGAATGTTTTGTTCTGGGATTTGATCCAAATGTTGACCAAACAGTTATAACTGAAATACTATTCAGTGTCCAGAGAAGGATATTGTATTTGAAATGTTGCCCTTGAAGGATCATCAGAAAGTTGGCAGGATTTTTTTTTCAGTCTATGAAATATAAGCAAAGAATTTTATGAACATCTGTTATATTTAGGTTTTTGTCCAGACATGTTTTACCAGTATAATATAGTGGAATGGAGCCTATCATAATGTCAGCATAACTTAGCTGGGCTGATTACATCTATGATAAAAGTAGGTCAGAATCTTGAAAAAATACATTCCTCAGTACAACCTAAGGCATTCTTTTGGATGTCACACTAAATGAAACCATGATTCTCTAAAGACTACTTCAGGGCATACAACAATTGATTGTGGGAGGCCGGGCGCGGTGGCTCAAGCCTGTAATCCCAGCACTTTGGGAGGCCGAGGCGGGTGGATCACGAGGTCAAGAGATCGAGACCATCCTGGTCAACATGGTGAAACCCCGTCTCTACTAAAAATACAAAAAATTAGCTGGGCATGGTGGCGCGTGCCTGTAATCCCAGCTACTCAGGAGGCTGAGGCAGGAGAATTGCCTGAACCCGGGAGGCGGAGGTTGTGGTGAGCCAAGATCGCGCCATTACACTCCAGCCTGGGTAACATGAGTGAAACTCCGTCTCAAAAAAAAAAAAAAAAAAAAAAAAAAAACAATTGATTGTGGGATCCAGTGATGAAAACAAGTTATGTATAGTGCATGAGATGTAATATTGCACTTTAGCTATTTGAAGATGACCTCATAAAGTCACTAAGAGAAACCAGTAGGATGGCTCTGTGCGGTGGCTCATGCCTGTAATTCCAGCACTCTGAAAGGCAGGGGTGGGTCGATTGCTTGGAGTCAGGAGTTTGAGACCAGCCTGGCCACCATAGTGAAACCCTCTCTCTACTAAAACAAAAAATTAGCTGGGTGTGGTGGCGGGCACCTGTAATCCCAGCTACTGGGGAGGTTGAGGTAGGAGAATCACTTGAACCTGAGAGGTAGAGGTTACAGTGAGCCAAGATCACACCACTGTGCTTCAACCTGGATGACAGAGT
>NW_022436984.1:6218014-6233830 GCF_009761245.1 Sapajus apella
AGTGAGACTCTGTCAAAAAAAAAAAAAAAAAAAAAAAAAAAAAAAGATAGTTTCTTGGCGACTGATGCATACATTGATTTCTTTTCATAAATTTGATACTTTGGAATAAATGTTATTGAATATGCTAAATATCATTGTATTTATAATTGTCCGTTAAGGATTTCATTTTAGCATAGCATTTAAATAATCTCATGAGAAGAGATTTTGGTTTTGGCCTACATTTTAAGTGTGGGTGACATTTTGATCCAGAAGGTCACAAATATTCAGTTACAGGGACAGCCTCCTGATTTATTAAAATAATAATATATGCCTGTTGGGTCAACATGCTCCTTTTAAAAATTGAACCTGAGTTATCTATCATCAAAGCTCAAAACTTTGCATTCATCATTGAGTCATTGTTTTCCACCATTCATTTCTAGCCAGTTCTTAAATCTTACCAGCTCTTCCCCAAGGGTCTCATATTTAATCCTCTTTTCCATATCTACAGCTTTTATCCTAATCTGAAATCTTTAGTTTGGAAAGGCCTTTTAGAGATAATCTTGTCTAGCTAAATCGTTTTACAAAGAATTGAAACTTAGAGAAGTTGCCCAAGAACCAGCACAATAATCTGGAGTTTTTGACTCCAAGTCCTGCTAACACTTTCCCTTGCTGTTTCCAAGCTGGGTCAGTAAGGCAGAATTCTAGTAACTAATAAAGATAATGCAGCTAACATTTCTATAGCGTATATACCATATCAAGCACTCTTTGAAGTCTTTAATTATATTAATTAGCTTATTCCTCACAACTATGAGGTAGAGCCGAAGATGGTATAGTAGTGGATGTAGTATGCCTTTTAAAAATAGCTTTTTAAAAGTTTGATTAACCTACAGTAAGATCTCATATTTACGGTGTACAAATTGTGACATTTTGTATATGTATACACCTGTGAAATCATCACGATTAAGATGATTAACAGGGTATAGCATTTCACGTTATTATTTTTTTTTTTTGAGACAGGGTCCTGCTCTGTCTTCTGGGTTGGAGTGCAGTGGTGTGATCTTGGCTCACTGCAACTTTGAACTCCCGGGCTCCAGTTGTCCTCCTGTCTTACCCTTCTGAATAGGTGGGACTAAAGGTGTGTGCCACCACACATGGCTAATTTTTTTTTTTTTGAGACGAAGTCTTGCTCTGTCGCCCAGACTGGAGTGCAGTGGTGTGATCTTGGCTCACTGCAACCTCTACCTCCCAGGTTCATGAGATTCTCCTGCCTCAGCCTCCCGAGTAGTTGGGATCACTGGTGTCCACCACCATGGCCGGCTAATTTTTGTATTTTTAATAGAGATGGGGTTTCACCATGTTGGCAAGGCTGGTCTGAAACTCCGGATCTCAAGTGATCTGCCCCCTCGGCCCCCCAAAGTGCTGGGATTACAGGCGTGAGCCACTGCGCCCGGTCTAGGTTCAGGTATATTTCAAACCATCATCTTTCATATTACTGTTATTTCTGAATCTTTATCTCTATGTAGGCATTATCTGAAGACATTATTTGTTTTTCTTTATGCTTGACTAATATTTATGAGATTCAGCTTCTCAGGAGAATGTGGTAGCTTGGATGCCTGTATTGCTCTTGGGGAAACAGTAATTCTTTCTCTCTTTCTCTTTTTTGTTTTGAAATGGAGTTTTGCTCTTGTTACCCAGGCTGGGGTGCAATGGCATGATCTCGGCTCACCGAAAGCTCCACCTCCTGGGTTCAAGCAATTCTCCTGCCTCAGCATCCCACGTACCTGGGATTACAGGCATGTACCACCATGCCCAGCTAATTTTTGTATTTTTAGTAGAGACGGGGTTTCACCATGTTGGCCAGGCTGGTCTTGATCTCTTGACCTTGTGATCCACCCGCCTAGGCCTCCCAAAGTGCTGGGATTACAGATGTGAGCCACCGCGCCTGGCTGGAAGCAGCAATTCTCTATCTTCATTGCTCTTTTTTCCTCATAGTTCTATATGTCTTCATCAGTAGATTAATTACATTGGAAAGTTTTTCTGCTGAAAACTTCTGACGGCTTTCAATTTTTACTCTATATCGGAAGGTTAAAACTAGATAAAAGCCTCAATCCTTTCAAAACTTGTCCTTACAGAGATTGGGCCTTCTCACTTTCCAAATTTTAAAGATGTACTGTTTTTTTTCAAGTTTGAAACTGCTGTGTCAGGTTGTATAGCCTTTGGCTCTTTTCCTATCTGCTTTTGGGCTTTGTTTTCTGATTCTTCTTTCCACTTAGGACCGGTGAAACTCAAAAGTTAAGGTGATAAACTCTGTTTCTGTTTGCTTAGAGATGTGCTTGTTTCTCTCCTTGAACTGTTGATTAAAAGATTCTAGGCAGCACCATGAAGATACTCTTATTTTTTCTTTCTTTTTTTTTTGAGACAGTGTCACTCTTGTCACCCAGGCTGGAGTGGGAGTAGAGTGGCACAATCTCCACTCCCTGCAGCCTCCACCTCCTGGGTTCAAGCAATTCTCCCACCTCAGCCTCCCTAGTAGCTTGGATTGTAGGCATGCACCACCACACCCGGCTAATTTTTGTGTTTTTTGTAGAGACGGGGTTTCATCAGGCTGGCCGGGCTGGTCTTGAATTCCTGACCTCAGGCATGAGCCACCATGCCTAGCCTATTTTCTTTTAGTTTCCATTGTTTCTGTTGAGAAATCAGTATTTCTCCAATTGCTCTTCCTGTGTAGCTATGTTTTTTTGCTGTTCTTAAGATTTTTTCAGTATTGGCCCAATTGCTCTTCCTGTGTGACTAGTCCACCTATTTTCTTTTGCTGTTCTTAACAGTTTTACTTTGTATTTGTGGTTCTTTAGTTAGACTGTGAACTAGGTATGGATTCGTTGCCCTTTTTGTTTGTTTGTTTTCTTTTGAGACAGGTTGTGTCTCTGTCACCCAGGCTGGAGTGCAGTGGTGTGATCTTGGCTCACTGCAACCTCTACCTCCCAGTCTCAAGTAATTCTCCCACCTCAGCCTCCTGAGTAGCTCAGACTACAGGCGCACACCGCCATGCCCAGCTAATTGTTGCATTTGTAGTAGAAATGGGGTTTTACCATGTTGGTCAAGCTGGTCTTGAACTCCTGAGCTCAACTGACCCACCTGCGTTGGCCTTTCAGAGTGCTAGAATGACAGGCTTGAGCCACCACGCCTGAGCTCTCCTACTTTATTTATCCAACATTTGATCCCTGAACATATACGATAATGCAGAGAAAGCGCAGAAGTACAAGATCAAAGCCAGTTATACTGGTAGTACATACATATATAAATATAGGTAGATGGGCAGAAAAGTTGATAGGTAGATAGGAGGGAAGATAGATACATACAACCAACTTTGGGCATTTGTGTAACTTCTTTATGTATTCTTAGTACAGTTCAAATTTGATAGTAGACCTACCTGAGCTATCACAACTTAGTAAGCCTTCTTAAATACAGCAAATGTCCTTTCCGTGATACTTGATAGAGGATTTTTAAAAACCTTGGCCAACCCTTATGTCCCTTGATTTTTGCATCCAGAACATTTTGGGAAGATTACTGTCATGGGTAATGAGGCAAAATTGTGTCACTTTTGAACTGTACTAAGGTCATAGAAGGTTATTATTGTTCTGAGAGTAATGACTAGACACTCAGGAATAATGGGCAGACAAAAGGAGAAGAACATTAAAAAAAAAGCCCTCATTAAAAGCATTATGTTATTAGATCCAGCTTTTTCTGGGTTTGGTTTGCATGGATGAAATCTACTCAGGGGTTTTCACAGTGAAGTTCATGTTAGGATGCCTATGTGCCTTCTGAGGTGAGACATGTACATCTTGACTCACTCTCTGAGTCCAGAGAATCTCTTATACAGGCTGTAGGAAAAACTATCTTTCTTTTTCAGATCCATTTAAATTTTAGTTCACATAAAGACAAAGGGGTATCTGTTTCTTTGCTGTGGGTGTTTCTGCCAGATTATAGGTGGTAAAGTAGATTGGGCTTTTGTAGCATCAGCTCTGCATCTTTATCCTTCTCCTGACAACTTCTTTGTATCTCTATCCCCTACAAGCTTGCGTTTACATCCTGGCATTTGCCACTTAATGAGATGACTAATCAGTAAGCTGAGCTAAAATTTTTAATTTAAATTAAGAATTTTTTTTTTGAGACGGAGTTTCACTCTTCTTTTGCTCAGTCTGGAGTGCAGTGGGGCTATTTCAGCTCACTGTAACCTCCACCTTCCAGGTTCAAGTAGTTCTGTGTCAGCCTCCCAAGTAGATGGCATTACAGGCGTGTGCCACCACGCCCAGCTAATTTTGTATTTTTAGTAGCCTTTAAGCCATCTTGAGTTAATTTTTGTATAAGGTGTAAGGAAGGTGTCCAGTTTCAGTTTTCTGCATATGGCTAGCCAGTTTTCCCAACATCATTTACTAAATAGGGAATCCTTTCCCCATTGCTTGTTTTTGTCAAGTTCATGAAAGATCAGATGGTTGTAGATGTGCAGTGTTATTTCTGAAGCCTCTGTTCTGTTCCACTGGTCTATAGATCTGCTTTGGTACCAGCACCATGCTGTTTTGGTTATTGTAGGCTTGTAGTAACCAGTATGATGTATTCAGGTAGCAATATGCCCCCTGCTTTGTGCTTTTTACTTAGGATTGTCTTGGCTAAATGGGCTTTTTTTTTTTTTTTTTTTGGTTCCATATGAATTTTAAAGTAGTTTTTTCAAATTCTGGGAAGAAAGTCAATGTTGGCTTGATGGGGAGAGCATTGAATCTATAAATTACTTTGGGTAGTATGGCCTTTTTCACGATATTGATTCTTCCTATCTGTGAGCATGGTATGTTTTTCCATTTGTTTGTGTCCTCTCTTATCTCCTTGAGCAGTGGTTCGTAGTTCTCCTTGAAGAGGTCCTTCACATCCCTTATAAGTTGTATTCCTAGGTATTTTATTCTCTTTGTAGCAATTGTGAATGGGAGTTCACTCATTATTTGGCTCTCTGTTTGGCTCTTATTGGTGTATAGGAATGCTTGTGATTTCTGCACATTGATTTTTTATCCTGAGACTTTGCTGAAGTTGCTTATCAGCTTAAGGGGATTTTGGGCTGAGACAATGGAGTTTCTAAATATGCAATTATGTCATCTACAAATAGAGATAATTTGACTTCCTCTCTTCCTATTTGAATACCCTTTATTTCTTTCTCTTACCTGATTACCCTGGCCAGAACTTCCAATACTGTTTTGAATAGGAGTGACGTGAGAGGGCATCCTTGTCTTGTGCTGGTTTTCAAAGGGCATGCTCCCAGTTTTTGCCCATTCAGTATGATATTGGCTGTGGGTTTGTCATAAATAGCTCTTATTATTTTGAGATGTGTTCCATCAATATCTAGTTTATTGAGAGTTGTTAGCATGAAGGGATGTTGAATTTTATCAAAGGCCTTTTTGGCATCGATTGAGATAATCATGTGGTTTTGTCATTGGTTCTGTGTATGTCATGGATTACATTTATTGATTTGTGTATGTTGAACCAGCCTTGCATCCCAGAGATGAAGCCTACTTGATCCTGGTGGATAAGCTTTTTGATGTGCTACTGGATTTGTTTGTCAGTATTTTATTGAGGATTTTTGCATTGATGTTCATCAGGGATATTGGACTGAAATTTTCTTTTTTTGTTGTGTCTTTGCCAGGTTTTGGCATCAGGATGATACTGACCTCATAAAATGAGTTTGGGAGGAGTCTCTCTTTTTTTATTGTTTGGAATAGTTTCAGAAGGAATAGTACCAGCTTCTCTTTGTACCTCTGGTAGAATTCAGTTGTGAATCCATCTGGTCCTGGGCCTTTTTTAGTTGTTGGCTATTAATTACCTCCTTAGTTTCAGGACTTGTTATTGGTCTATTTATTCAGGGATTCAACTTCTTCCTGGTTTAGTCTTGGGAGGGTGTATGTGTCCAGGAATTTATCCATTTCTTCTAGATTTTCTAGTTTATTTGCATAGAGGTGTTCATAGTATTCTCTGATGGTAGTTTGTATTTTTGTGGGGTCAGTGGTAATACCTCCTTTGACATTTTTTATTGTGTCTATTTGATTCTTCTCTCTCTTTTTTTTTTTTTTTTTTGAGACGGAGTTTCGCTCTTGTTACCCAGGCTGGAGTGCAATGGCCCAATCTCAGCTCACCGCAACCTCCGCCTCCTGGGTTCAGGCAATTCTCCTGCCTCAGCCTCCTGAGTAGCTGGGATTACAGGCGCGTGCCACCATGCCCAGCTAATTTTTTGTATTTTTAGTAGAGACGGGGTTTCACCATGTTGACCAGGATGGTCTCAATCTCTTGACCTCGTGATCCACCCGCCTCGGCCTCCCAAAGTGCTGGGATTACAGGCTTGAGCCACCGCGCCCGGCCTGGTTCTTCTCTCTTTTATTCTTTATTAGTCTGGCTAGTAGTTTATCTATTTTGTTAATCTTTTCAAAAAAACCAGCCCTGGATTCATTGATTTTTTTTTTTTTTTTTGAAAGGTTTTTTTTTGTGTCTGTCTCCTTCAGTTCTACTCTGATCTTAGTTATTTCTTGTCTTTTGCTAGCTTTTGAATTTGTTTGCTTTTGCTTCCCTAGTTATTTTAATTGTGATGTTAGGTTGTCGATTTTAGATTTTTCCTGCTTTCTCCTGTGGGCATTTAGTGCTATAAATTTCCGTCTAAACACTTGCTTTAGCTGTGTCCCAGAGATTCTGGTACATTGTGTCTTTGTTCTCATTGGTTTCAAAGAACTTATTTATTTCTGCCTTAATTTCATTATTTACCCAGTAGTCATTCAGGAGCAGGTTGTTCAGTTTCCATGTAGTTGTGTGGTTTTGAGTGAGTTTCTTAATCTCGAGATCTAATTAGATTGCACTGTGGTCTGAGAGACTGTTATGATTTCTGTTCTTCTGCATTTGTTGAATATCCTGTAGAGTGTTTTCCAACCTGGTTTCATTCTCCCTGTCACTTTCAGGTACACCAATTAAACGTAGGTTTGGTCTTTTCACATAGTCCCATATTTTTGTAGGTTTTGATCATTCCTTTTCATTTTTTTTTCTGTAATCTTGTCTTCACACTTTATTTTATTTTATTATTATTTTTTTTTGAGACGCAGTCTCGCTCTTGTTACCCAGGCTGGAGTGCAATGGTGCGATCTCGGTTCACTGCCACCTCCACCTCCTGGGTTCAGGCAATTCTCCTGCCTCAGCCTCCTGAGTAGCTGGGATTACAGGCACGTGCCACCATGCCCAGCTAATTTTTTGTATTTTCAGTAGAGACGGGGTTTCACCATGTTGACCAGGATGGTCTCGATCTCTTGACCTCGTGATCCACCCGCCTCGGCCTCCCAAAGTGCTGGGATTACAGGCGTGAGCCACCGCGCCCGGCCACACTTTATTTTATTAAGTTGATCTTGAATCTCTGTTATTTTTTTTCTTCTGATTGGTCGATTCGGCTATTGATACTTGTGTTTGCTTCATGAAGTTCTCATGCTGTGTTTTTCAGCTCTATCAGGTCATTTATGTTCTCTAAACTGCTTATTCTAGTTAGCTATTTCTCTAACCTTATTTCAAGGTTCTTAGCTTCCTTACATTGGGTTAGAACATGCTCCATTAGCTTGGAAGAATTTATTATCCACATTCTGAAGCCTACTTCTGTCAGTTTGTCAAACTCATTCTCTCTCTAGTTTTGTTCTCTTGCTGGTGAAGAGTTGTGAAAAGAGGAGAAGAGGCGTTCTGGTTTTTGGAATTTTCAGCCTTTTTGCATTGGTTTTTACTCATCTTTGTGGATTTATCTACCTTTGATCTTCGATGTTCATGACTTTCAGATGGGGTTTCTGTGTGGATCACCTTTTTGTTGATGTTGATGCTATTCCTTTCTGTTTGTTAGATTTCCTTCCAGCAGGTCTGCTGGAATTTGCTAGAGGTCCACTCCAGACCCTGCTTGCCTGGGTACCACCAGCGGGGTCTGCAGAACAGCAAAGATTGCTGCCTGTTCCTTCCTTTGGACGCTTCATCTCAGAGGGGCACCTGCCAGATGCCAGCTGGAGGTCTTCTGTATGAGGTGTCTGTTGACCCCTGCTAGGAGGCGTCTCCCAGTCAGAAAGCACGGGGGTCAGCGACCCACTTGAGGAGGCAGTCTGTCCCTTAGCAGAGCTCAAGCACTGTGCTGGGACATCTGCTGCTCTCTTCAGAGCTGGAAGGTGGGAACATTTAGTCTGCTGAAGCAACGCCCACAGCTGCCCCTTCCCCCAGGTGCTCTGTCCCAGGGAGATCGGAATTTGATCTATAAGCCCCTGACTGGGGCTGCTGCCTCTCTTTTAAAGATGCCCTGCCCAGAGAGGAGGAATCTAGAGAGAGTGTCTGGCTACAGCGGCTTTGATGAGCTGCAGTGAGCTCTGCCCAGTTCGAACTTCCCTGTGGCTTTGTTTATACTGTGAGGGGAAAATTACCTACTCAAGCCTCAGTAATGGTGAATGTGCCTCCCCGCAGCAAGCTCAAGCATCCCAGGTCAACTTCAGACTGCTGTGCTGGCAGTGAGAATTTCAAGCCAGTGGATCTTAGCTTGCTGGGCTCCATGGGGTGCGATCTGCTGAGCCGGACCACTTGGCTTCCTGGCTTCAGCCCCTTTCCAGTGAAGTGAATGGTTCTGTCTTGCTGGTGTTCCGCGTGCCACCGGGGTGGGAAAAGGAACTCCTGTAGCTTGCTTGGTATCTGCCCAAACGGCTGCCCAGTTTTGTGCTTGAAACTCAGGGCCCTGGTGGTGTAGGCACTAGAGGGAATCTCTGGGTCTGTGGGTTGCAAAGACTGTGGGAAAAGCGTAGTATCTAGGCCAGAATGCACAGTTCCTTAGAGCACACTCCTTCATGGCTTCCTTGGCTAGGGGAGGGAGTTCCCCTACCCCTTGGGCTTACCAGGTAAGCTGATGCCCCACCCTGCTTCTGCTCTCCCTCCAAGGGCGGCCCTCACTGTGTGACCATTCCCAATGAGATGAGCCAGGTACCTCAGTTGGAAATGCAGAAATCATCATCTTTTGCATTGATTGCTGGCAGCTGTAGGCAGAAGCTGTTCCTCTTCAGCCATCTTGCCAGCCACCCCCCACCATTTTTTTTAATGGCATGGTTAAGACAAACCCTCTGAGAAAGAGCAGGGTTATGAATCATGTCTCCCGGTATTGTGTGGAAGAAAGGAGATAATGTACATAATGTCCTTAGCTCATGTCTGGAGCATGTAAGTGTTCAGAGAATGCTAGCTGGTAACTATTAGTGTTCCTGTATTCCTCACGTCCTACGTTTAAAATTATTTAAGAACAGAGACTATGTATTATATCCTTTATATATTATAGACTCAATATTTTACACATTAATATATTTTTATTCTTACTGTAGTTTTTAACATTTTCTCTTTTGTCTTGCAGTGATGAAACTACAGAATCTGTTTGTAGATGATTCAGGTCGATATTTGGCTATTCAGTTCCATCTGGAATGTGCATATGTGTTTTTATATTATTATGAGTACAGAAAAGCAAAAGATCAGTTGAATATTGCTAAGGACATCAGCCAATTACAAATTGATTTGACTGGTAAGACTTTTATTTTTTGTGGATAATTGATTTTGTGATAAAACTATATACACTGGCAGTTTGAATTGTGTGCTGGTATTTGATTTTCTGTATTCTATTTGCTTTACAAAAATAAGCTTTAAAGCTTTTGTTTACAAATTTATAGTTTAGAATACATTTGAAATGATATATTGTCCTCATTCCTAGAGTTTCCCATTTATTGTGCTCATCTAGTTAAACGTGTTAGTAATAGCAGCCAGGCAGTACACAAATACACTTTTGAGCCTTTGGGGATGGGCGCATAGAAGGCTTTCCTGACCAAGTTTGGCCTCTCTGCATTGTCCTTTCTTGTAAATACCCACCTATTGTTTCCATCTTGCTTTTTTTTTTTTTTTTTTTTTTTTTTTTTTTTTTTGTGAGATGGAGCCTAGATCTGTCACCTAGGCTGAAAGCCATGGCATGATCTCGGCTCACTGCAACCTCGGCCTCCCAGGTTTGAGTGATTGAATGGTTCTCCTGCCTCAGCCTCTTGAATAGCTGAGATTGCAAGTGCCTGTCACCATATTTGGCTAAATTATTTTTATTTTTAGTAGAGATGGGGTTTCACCATGTTGGCCAGGCTAGATTTGAACTCCTGACCGCAAGTGATCCGCCTGCCTCCCTTCCAAAATTCTAGGATTACAGGCATGAGCCACCTCACTCGGTTGCCTTTTTTTTTTTTAAGGCTGGAGGCTGGGGGGAGGGAGTTTTGCTCTTGTTGCCAAGTTTGGTGTGCAATGGCATGACACTGGCTCACTGAAACCTCTGCCTCCCAGTTTCAAGCAGTTCTCCTGCCTCAGCCTCCTGAGTAGCTGGGATTACAGATGCCTGCCACCATGCCCAGCTAATTTTTTTGTATTTTTAGTAGAGATGGGGTTTCACCATGCTGGCCAGGCTAGTCTTGAACTCCTGACCTCACGTGATCCAACTGCCTTGGCCTCCTGAAGTGTTGGAATTACAGGCCTGAGCCATCATTCCTGGCCCATCTTGGATTTTTAAAAATATATTGTGTGTGTGTGTGTGTGTGTGTGTGTTTTGATAAGGAGTCTTGCTCTCTCTCCCAGGCTGGAGTGCAGTGGCGCGATGTCAGCTCACTGCAACCTCCGCCTCCTGGGTTCAAGCAATTCTCCTCCCTCAGTCTCCTGAGTAGCTAGGATTATAGGTGTATATCACCACACCTGGCTAATTTTTGTGTTTTTAGTAGAGATGGAGTTTCACCATGTTGGCCAGGCTGGTCTCAAACCCCTGACCTTGTGATTCCCCCACCTCGGCCTCCCAAAGTGCTGGGATTACAGGTATGAGCCCCTGCACCCGACCATCATTTTGTATTCTTTACAAGCAAAAATTTTTGACTATTTTGTTTACTTGATGTTTCTTCAGTGCCTTAATTGATGTTTCGTCAATGCATTAGGACATTGTCTGGCATATGGCAGGCACTCAATCAATATATGTTGAACAGGTGAATGAACTACAGAATTTCTCCTTAGACCTCTGTGTTTCTTCTGAATACCAGATAGGAAGCATTGCTTTCTTTGTATGTATTGCTGTATCCCTAATGCCTCACAATATAATTTACACTAAATATTGAGTAAATTAATGAAAATCAGATATCATCAATTAATCACACCATTTATACCTGTTAAACCTGGGTTGAACATTCCAGGATATGATTACCTATATTTAGGTGTTGAAATGATTGAACCTGTGCGTCCTCCCTAAGATAATCCCTTAGATTATCTCTAAGGCCTGTTCTGAGCCCCCACATTCTGTGCTTCTTATTGAACTAATTCTGTCAGTAAAATCCTTGAGATATATTATGAATAAATGTGATTTTGTGGGCTGGTCTAGGATCTTAGCTACCTTTTGTTACACTGTGTGTGTAGGGGTAAAATTGTTTAATATCCAGCTTATAACCTTTGGAACAGTGGCCATGTATAGGTTGTCTGTATATGAAAATATATGTAATACAACTTGTGAGGTTAGTTTCAGAAGTTATGTTTTTAAATATTTTGATCCTTTGAGGCTTTTTTGGGACTATTAATGTCATAGTACTTAATTGTTGGTATATTTACTAGGTAGTTCTTCATACTTTGTTTTCCAATTTAGGAGTGAAGAACTTAGAAATACAAATGTGACATTCACAAATATGAGAATCGGGTTTTTTTTTTTTTCCACTCATCTGTAGCCTTACTATAAAAAGTAAGCTGTGGCTGGGCATGGTGCCTCACGCCTGTAATACCAGCATTTTGGGAGGTGGAGGTGGGCAGATCAGGAGATGGAGACCAAAATACAAAGATTAGCTGGGTGTGGTTGCACGTGCCTGTAATCCCAGCTACTAGGACTCTGAGGCAGGAGAATCACTTGAACCAGGGAGTCAGAGGTTGCATTGAGCTGAGATTGTGCCACTGCACTTCAGCCTGGTGACAGAGCAAGACTCCATCTCAAAAAAAGAAAAAGAAAAAAAGAGTAAGTTCTGTTGAACAATTTCAGTGGCTATCTTTAGCATAACATGTTTAAAAGGTTAATGTATAACCTAGAGCCAGCCACACTTATCACAGGATAAAATCCAGACTTCCTAGACTGGTCTCTGCAATCAAGGGTCTTTGTAATCTGACTCTGTCTAGAGAATGGATGTTGGAACTTTTCCTTCTTTTAAAGTGGTTTGAAACCAGGTATTCTGTAGCAAGTTATTTCAGAGACATAATGAAAATATTTTGGTCTTACATGAAGTTAGTGTAATAAACTGTTGATTTAGAACCAGAAGACCCTGACTTTAAGCTTTGGTTCTGATGAGATGACCTGTGATTGTGAACACGTGACTGTATTCCTTAGAACCTTTGTTTTTGTCATCTGTGATAAAGAGATAACAATAGTTCTACCTACAACACTCAAGGTGTGTGTGTGTGTGTGTGTGTGTGTGTGTGTGTGTTTTAAGAGTGGTAGTTTGATGCAAAAATTAGTATGTGGAATCTAGTGACAGAAATCCTGGGTTTGAGCCCTGGCACCAGAGCTTATTGGCTTTCTAATTTTATAAGTCACTTAAAACCTGAGGCTGGGCCTCAGGATTTTCTTATGTGAAATGGAAAAAATACTTTTAAACTCTAAAGCATTCTGAAAATATTACTCTTCATAATTGTACAGTAGGTCTGATTGGGAAGTCAGTAGATATAATTTTATTGTTTTTTCAGGTGCTTTGGGAAAAAGAACACGGTTCCAGGAAAATTATGTGGCACAACTGATTCTAGATGTAAGAAGAGAAGGGGATGGTCTTTCAAATTGTGAATTCACTCCAGCACCCACTCCTCAGGAACATTTAACCAAGGCAAGTAGGATTATAAGTTATTAAATTCAATTAACACCTGAGTCTAACAATTTCAGTAGGTGAGTACCATAGAAACACTGAGTGGGTTGGGGAGATTCTTCATTTTATCCTTTCTTAAGCCTTTTCAGGGTGGCTGGGGCAGGAAGAACCGGTGTTTAAACCTTTTTTTTCCTAACCTGTACATAGAGATAAATAGTGCTTTTCTTCTGCAATTCAAAAACTATGAATTAATAATGCAGTTAGTTATGTATTACCCCTCTTGAAGAAATACAAAAGGCAGACTGGGTAGAGACCAATTTTTCTAGCTGCTATCATATTTGTTTCCTTATGCTTGTCTTCTCTGGCTATTTTTGAACATTCAGAGACTTGGAATCTCTTAGGCTTTTTCTAAATATATAAACAGATGATCAGAATTCCTTTTCACCAATTTTGTGATCTCCCTTTTGTTGCTCTGTCATTAGCGGGTGGTGGTTGCCTTAGTATCTTTATTTGACATGTCTTTTTTTTTTTTTTGACGGAGTTTCACTCTTGTTACCCAGGCTAGAGTGCAATGGCGCGATCTCGGCTCACTGCAACCTCCGTCTCCTGGGTTCAGGCAATTCTCCTGCCTCAGCCTCCTGAGTAGCTGGGATTACAGGCACGCACCACCATGCCCAGCTAATTTTTTGTATTTTTAGTAGAGACGGGGTTTCACCATGTTGACCAGGATGGTCTCGATCTCTTGACCTTGTGATCCACCCGCCTCGGCCTCCCAAAATGCTGGGATTACAGGCTTGAGCCACCGTGCCTGGCCTCTATTTGACATGTCTAATGAATTCTTTTCTTTAGTTTGAATTATGACTTTTGGTCAGTTTACCTAATTATCGTCCACTCCAGCTGCTTCCATGAAGGCCTTTAGTATTTATGCATGTATTTTCTGATCCCAGAAATCCCCAACTACTTGTTTTGTTTTATTTTTTTGAGATGGCGTCTCCCTCTGCCACCCAGGCTGGAGTGCAGTGGCCCAATCTCAGTTCACTGCAACCTCGCCTCTTGGGTTCAAGCGATTCCCTTGCCTCAGCCTCCTGAATAGCTGGGACTATAGAAGCACGCCATCATGCCTGGCTAATTTTTATATTTTTAGTAGAGACAGGGTTTCGCTGTTTTTGCCTGGTTGGTCTTGAACTCCTGACCTCAGTTGATGCACTTGCCTTGGCCTCCCAAAGTACTGAGATTACAGGCATGAGCCACTATGCCCAGCCTGTCAACTACATTTTTGATTGTCCTTTGGTTGATTTTGCTGTCTTTAAAGCCTATGTGTTACTACTCTTCATTTCAGAGCCTATAAGCACATTTACCTTGGGTATGCTAAACACTAAAATTCTCTTCTGTGCTGAGAATAATGCCAATGAAGGGACTAGAGATGGGTAAGAAGTGTGGCAGCAATTGTTAATCCTAGGGAAGGCCTTAGATGAGATATTGCCTATTCCTGGGACTGCTCCAAGTACCCTGTTGTTTCCTTTTGTGATAACTTTAGTGAGGAGCAGCTGTTGATTCTAAAAAGAGAATGAAGAGAGAAAGGGAGAGAGGCCAAAACTCAGGGAAAAGACTGTGCAGGGTGCACTCTATACCACCTGAAGTATACAGAGCCATGCGTGATCCAGTATGTGTACTGCTAGGGTTGACGCTGGTGAGGAAACTGTGCTCTCTCCCTCATTTCCACCTTATATGTACTAGACTCTTCTCCTTAAGCTTTTTGATATCACCTACGCCTCTCTCTAAGCCTCAGATTAGCTGTCATAAGTCGGATTTTTAGGCCATAACACAGGATGTATGGAAAGATATTTAATTGTACAATCCAAGCACTTTATTCAGTAATCTATTATTATTATTATTATTTTTAAGTCTTACTCTTTTTGCTTAGGCTGGAGTGTAGTGGCACAGTCTCGGCCCACTGCAACCTTCACCTCATAGTTTTATAGCTATTCACCTGCCTCAGCCTCCCAAGTAGCTGAGCACTACCATGCTCAGCCAATTTTTATATTTTTAGTAGAGACGGGGTTTCACTATGCTGGCTAGGCTGGTCTCGAACTCCTGACTTCAAGTGATCTGCCCACCTTGGTCTCTCAAAATGCTGGAATTACAGGCATGAGCCACCATGCTTGGCCTGTTTGTTGTTTTTTATTTGTTATTATTTTTAATTTATTGTCGAGACAGAGTCTCACTCTGTCACCCAGGCTGGAGTACAGTGGCACGATCTCACACACTGCAACCTCCGCCTCCTGGATTCAAGTGATTCTTCAGCCTCAGCCTCCCAGGTATCTGGGATTACACGCTAATTTGTATATTTTTTTAGTAGATACAGAATTTTATCATGTTGGCCAGGCTGGTCTCAAACTCCTGACCTCAAGTGATCTGCCCACCTTGACCTCCCAAAGTGCTGGGATACAGGCGTGAGCCACCATGACCAGTGTGTTTGTTGTTTTTTAATGTGGAGTTCTCCTAGAGAAAATTATATCTCAGTGATTGGCTTGGCATAGTCATGTCTGTAATCCCGCCACTTTGGGAGGCCGACGTTTGTAGATCCTCGAGGTCAGGAGTTTGATACTAGCCTGACCAACATGGCGAAACCCTGTCTCTACTAAAAATACAAAATTAGCTAGGTATCGTGGCATGTGCCTATAATCCCAGCTACCTGGGAGGCTGGGGGAGGAGAATCACTTGAACTTGGGAAGTGGAGGTTGCAGTGAGCTGAGATCGCACCATTGCACTCCAGCCTGGGCAACAAGAGCGAAACTCCCATTTCTTTTTTTTTTTTTTGGGTAGCCGTAAAATTTGAGATTTGCCTGTTAAATTTCATAATAGATAAGTTAAAACTCAGCTGCTACTTTTTTTTTTTTTTTTTTAGAGGAAGAAAGAGAGAAAGAAA
>NW_022436984.1:6233930-6258488 GCF_009761245.1 Sapajus apella
CACCCACCTCAGCCTCTGAAAGTGCTGGGATTACAGGCATGAGACACCGCAGCCAGATGCAAATCACTTTCTTATAACGACACATTATGCTAAAGGTTATCTATTAAATAATCTGCAGCAAGTCTCATACTTCATGGTGAGATTACAGAAGCTTTCCCATTAGAATTAGGGACTAAACTAGAACGTTTCTATCACTGCTTCTATTCAACAATTGAAAAAAGGAAATAAATAATGGAATTAAAAAGGAAGAGATGCAATTGGGTTTTTTGGATTATTAGAAAATCTAAGAGAACCTACAAACTTAAACTGATGAGAGTTCAGCAGAGTTACTGGATGTAAAATTAACGTGGAAACTACCCATTTGTCTAGTAAAAAGTGAGTTTGAAAATGTGATAGCAGTAAAGATACTATTTACATTAGCAGCAGTAGCAACAAGAGTTGTAACTAAGAACATGTTTATTAAAGATCTGTAAGATTTTTTTTTTATGAAGAAAGAGAGAAAGAAAGAGAAAGAATAAAAAAGAAAAAGAAAAAGAAAAGAAAAAGAATGAAGGAGAGGAATAAAGAGGAAGAGGAAGAGGGAGAGAGAACAGGGGTGTTGTTTTATTGCCCGGGCTAGAATGCAGTCTACAAATGGGTATGCCTGTAATTGTTTTTAATAATAGAGACATAAAAAAAAAAAAATGAGGGAAGAAAATAATTAACAAGCAGCCAACCGATATTTCATTTAAACCTATAAATAGGTGTGATGTGGTACTGATAAGAGTGTATATTTTGTGTATTTAAAGTGGAGAGTTCTATAAATGTTAATTAAGTCTACTTGTTCCAGATCTGAGTTCAAGTCCTGGATCTCGATGTTAACTTTCTGTCTCATTGATCTGTCTAATATTGATGTTAAAGTCTCCCACTATTATTGTGTGGGAGTCCAAGTCTCTTTATAAGTCTTATCTATCTGGGTATTCCTGTATTGGGTGTGTATATATTTAGGATCTTTAGCTCTTCTTGTTACATTGATCCTTTTGTCATTATGTAATGCCCTTCTTTACGTCTTTTGATCTTTGTTGCTTTAAAGTCTATTTTATCAGCAAAAATTGCAAATCCTGCTTTCTGTTTATTTTTGCTCTCCATTTGGTTGGTAAATTTTTCTCCATCCCTTTGAGTCTTTGTGTATCCTTGCATGTGAGATGGATCCGGATGTAGCATACCAATGGGTCTTGGCTTTTTTTGCCTGTTTGTGTCTTTGGATTGGGGGATTCAGTCGATTTAAATTTAGAATTAATAACAATATATGTGAGTTTGATACTGCCATTTAATGTTAGCGGGCTGTTTTGCCCATTAGTTAATGCAAGTTCTTAATTATGTTGATGCTCTTTATTTTTTGGTATTTTTTAGAAAGGCTGATACTGGTTGTGAAACTCTCATTTCTAAAAAACGTAAAAAAATTATCTCCTAGTGATAAATAGGATAGGATGACTATTATGAGAAATATATGAAAATGATGTACAGTTTAATACAGAATTTAATCTTTTTTTGTTTTTCTTTCTTTCTTTTTTTTTCTTTTTTCTTTTTAAATGGAGGTGAGGTCTCACTATATTGCCCAGGTTTGTTCCGAACTCCTGGGCTCAAGCAGTCCTCTTGGATTGGTCTCCCAAAGTGCTGGGATTAAACATGTAGCACATGTTACAGGGTTAATATGGTTAACATTTTACATGTGACTATTAGAAAATTCTTCGGAATTATTTTATTTTATTTATTTTTATTTTTTGAGATGGAGTCTTGCTCTATCATCCAGGCTGGAGTGTAGTGGGGCAATCTTGAGTCATTGCAACCTCTGCCTCCCAGTTTCAAGCAAGTTTCCTGCCTCAGCCTCCCTAGTAGGTGGGACTACAGACATGCGCCACCAGGCTGGGCTAATTTTTATATTTTTAGTAGAGGTGGGGTTTCACCATATTGGTCAGACTGGTCTTGAACTCCTGACCTC
Organism: Sapajus apella; assembly: GCF_009761245.1. NCBI lineage: Eukaryota > Metazoa > Chordata > Mammalia > Primates > Cebidae > Sapajus > Sapajus apella. Next base: position 6,235,912 of record NW_022436984.1, read on the forward strand.
ATGGCCCACTCACCTTGGCCTCCCAAAGTGCTGGGATTACAGGCATGAGCCACTGTGCCCGGCCTATTTTATTTTAAAATTTTTACCTATTTATCTATTTAGAGACCAGGTTATAAGACTGGCTAAATTTTGTATTTTTGGTAGAGATGGTGTTTCACCATGTTGCCCAGGCTGGTCTCAAACTTCTAGGCTCAAGCCAGCCACTTGCCTCAGCCTCCCAAATCCAGTTTTAAATCCTGATGCTGTCACATATGTTGTATGTGATCTTGGATTAGCTTTAAGTATCTGATTCTTTGTTTTTTCATCAATAAATGGGGATAGAAATGCCTTTTGTCTATGATTATTGTGAGGACGAATTTGAAAACTGTTTGTCAGATTATCTGCAGAAGGGTTTTTCCGTACTTGGCTCAATCAGCGATAGCTGTTATTCCCTATTATTGTCATTGTTAGTGTATTCTTGAGGTATAGATGGCACATCTTCCATTTCTGCAAGGTAAATTGTTTCTAAATATGTGTTTCACAAGAAACAGCCTATTGGCCGTATGTAAACAAGGTCAGTTAACTTTATCCTCTCTAGCAATTTATTACATGCCATTCTTGTAAGTGAATAAAATTTAATACTTGGTCTAAGAATTTTCTTTTGTATTCCACTAGAATCTTGAGCTCAATGATGACACCGTTCTGAATGAGATAAAGTTAGCAGATTGTGAACAGTTTCAGATGCCCGATCTGTGTGCTGAAGAGCTCGCTATTATCCTTGGAATCTGGTAAGTTGATGACTGACTTGGCTACTTTGAACACCTTGCATATTGATTCTCTTATCTGTGGAGAATCTTCATTCAAGGAAGTTCAAGAGTTCTGGATGAACAAGTAATTTTGTAGTGCTTATGAAGAAGATTGGAGAGGAAATACTGGGAGAGCCAATTAAAGGGTTAGAGATTACGAATCTCCTGTGAGTTAGTATATGTATTCTTCTGTTTCCTTTATAAGCACAATTTCTTTGGTTAGTGTTAGCTAAGAATAGGTTCTTTTTTTTTTTTTTGAGACAGAGTCTCACTCTGTCACCTAGGTTGGAGTGCAATGCTGCGATCTTGGCTCACCGTAACTGCCATCTCTCAGGTTCAAGCAATTCTCCTGCTCAGCCTCCTGAGTAGCTGGGACTACAGGTGTGTACCACGAAGCCTGGCCAATTTTTGAATTTTTAGTAGAGATAGGGTTTCACCATGTTGGCCAGGATGGTCTTGATCTCTTGACCTCGTGATCTGCCCGCCTCGGCTTCCCAGAGTGCTGGGATTACAGGCATGCACCACTGCGCCAGGCCAGAATAGATTCTTAATAAAATATTAAATAAAGATAGGTGAGAATGACTATTTTGAGCTTTGAGGATATTTACATTTCAAAGTATAGGCTGCACTCCAGCCTGGGTGACAGAAACTCTCTCAAAAAAAAAAAAAAGAAAGAAAAAAAAATTATTGAAAGGTACTTTTAGACTAAGTGAATATCCCATTTATCATCAAGAGATTTATTAATGTTCAAAATAGAATTCCTCACAAAGCTATAATATTGATACCAGTTAAATTAGTAATAGACAATTTAAGAAAGGAGCATTTGAAAAAATCTTGTTCTGTTAATTCAATAGAACTCACCCTTTAGTGTTCACATCATAGCATTTTACCTTGTATGTGCACCAGTAGGTTTTCATTTATATAAAAGTTGAATTCAGTTCTACAACTCTTTTTTTTTTTCATTTTTTTTCTTCTCTGCACTAGCATACAGTTCCTTTTTATTTGTTTAAAATGGATCACACATACAGAGTTCTGTTTCTAAATCCAGAGCATGTTTTCTGTAATATTACTGATTCCAGTGACAGAATTTATGTTTACTGCATAAAAAACTACTTGTTCAATCCATAACAATACTTAGTATATTAATAATATGAATAGCAACCATTTAGGAACAATACTATGTGCTGGGCATTATACCATGTACTTTCACATAAACCCTCAATAATAGTCTAACAACACAGGGTTGTTATTTTTCTCAATTCTTCAGGTAGGAAAACAAGGTTCAAATGGCCAAATCACTTGTTCAGAATTATAGAGTAGCAGTTAGGATTTGAATCTAAGTTTTACTAACCCCAGATTCTGAGTTCTTCTTTATGTTACTTAGAAAAATGTTATTTTGGCAAATTCATAATTGTCATCTTATCAGGAAATTACACTATGTCAAATAAATGTATTCCCAGGCATTCTGTCAATTGAACTATAACTATATTGAGGTAAACTTTACAGTTAAGTGATGACTAAAAACCCTGAAAATGATCATCTTCAAATACTTGTTTTTCCCAAAGTAAGATCTTAGTGGAATTTCAATATAAAGGCAGATAAAAGCACAGAATTGATTTCACAGACAGTTTAAATCTTCATTGTTTGGTAGAAACCACTTAGTTATTTTCTGTATCTTAGTGCATCTGATGCAGTTTATAAAGCTTTGGTTTAGAATATTAATGAGTTCATGATTTGCGTGAACTAAGTTACTTTGTGGTTTTTAAATAGTGATTTTCTTATGCTGTCTGATCTCTGTCTGATTCCTGTGGTTGCTAACCCTTATGAAGAGGTGACTTGGACATTGTGTTAGACTGGGTTGGTTTGGAAAGGAGACTTAGAGAAGTGAATTATTATTATTTTTTTTGACACAAATTTTCCCTCTTGTTGGCCAGGCTGGAGTGCAATGGCACAATTTTGGCTCACTGCAACCTCCGACTCCCAGGTTCAAGCGATTCTCTTGCCTCAGCCTCCCGAGTAGCTGGATTACAGGTGCCTGCCACCACTCTCAGCTAATTTTTGTATTTTTAGTAGAGACAGGGTTTCACCTTGTTGGCCAAGCTGGGCTCGAACTCCTGATCTCAGGTGATCGAACCGCTTTGGCCTCCCAAAGTGCTAGGATTACAGGTGTGAGCCACCTGTCTAGCCTGAGGAGGTGATTTCTTATAGATCGTAGTTGGGCACAACAGTGGGGTTAGCTTCAGGTTCCCTCCCTAGATTCTTGCTGTTCACTGGCCTCCTGCTTGAGTTGGATTTTTACCTGAAGACCAAATGTTGGAACTTGCCCCACTTCTCTTATATCTCATTCTACCTGACTGCTTATATGCATTCATGTGTGTGTGTCTGGTATGTGTTTTAAAAAAAATTGTTTCATACTTCTTTCCTCCTCCATTCATTGATTTTTTTTCTTTTCCAACAATAAAAATAGGTTCATTTAAAACTTATTACATAAACATTTTATGGTCATTATAAAATCCTTAAATTCTATTGAAAATTGTAAGGACATGTTACTATTTTATGAGACAGTGTTTTCTTTTTATTCTTAATATATGGAATATTTATATGCATTAAAAAAATTTGTTAATATGTGGAATATTTAGAATTATATTCCATATACATTATATGTCCATATATATTCCATATAATTATATGTGGAATATTTACCATATTCCATATATTAAAAATATTTAATATTCCATATGCGATATACAAAAGAATTTATGTAATATATAAATGTAAGTTATGTATTATAATAATAAAATTAACCCTGGTGAATGCACCGCCCAATTTAAGAACTAGAAGATGACAAATAGCATTAGCCCAGTCTGTGTGCTTCCTCCGCATATCATCCTCCTGCCTCTCCTCAAAAGATAACTGTTATCCTGAATCTCATATTTGTCATTTTCTTGCCTTTAAAAAAATTTTTTAAATTTCATGTTTTGTATGTTTATAAGTCAGTTGCTTCAATTTGCTTGTTTTTGAACTTTATAAAAGTGATATCTTATATTAAATATATACTCCTCTGTGATTTGCTTTTCTCTCATTATTGTATTCCTGTGATTCATGCTGTTATATGTAGCTGCAATTTACTTTGCAGTATAGCATTCTGTTGGATGAATATACCACAATTTGTCATTTTCCTTTTGGACATTTGGATTGTTTCCAGATTTTTTCTATTATACACAATATTACTATGGATATTTATGTATCTCATTCTTGATATATCTGTTCAAGAATTCTTCTGGGCTCATATCTAGGTTGGAAGTACAAAGTTGAGAATATATCAGTGTTCAAAAAGATAGTGCCAAATTGTTTTCTAAAATGAATACCAATTATATAATTGATCCTGGATCAGCAAGATCTAAGAATTTCTATTGTTCTGACTCCTTTACAGCTGTTATACAGATATTTTCATTTTTTGGCATGAGTTTAATAAAAAAACTTGGTATCATAATAATTCTTTTCGTTTTCTTTATGAGTGACACATATTGAATTTCTTTTTGCCTAGGAGGATAAATTATGTTGGCTGCACAGTGGCACATGCCTGTAATCCCAACACTTTGGGAGGCTGAGGCAGGCAATCACTTGAGCCCAGGAGTTCAAGACCAGCCTGGGCAACATAGTGATACTCCATCTCTACAAAAAATACAAAAATTAGCTGGGAATGGTAGCATACACCTGTAGTCCCAGTTACTCAGGAGGCTGAGCTGGGAGGATTCCTTGAACTTAGGAGTTGGAGGTTGCAATGAGCCAAGATAGTGCCACTGCACTCCAGCCTGGGTGACAGAGTGAGCGCTGCCTAAAAAAAAAAGAAAAACAAAGATAAATTATGTTGACATTTAGTACATCAACCACATTTTATTTGTCAGCATTTTATTTTATTTTTTGACAAAGTTTAGCTCTTGTTGCCCACACTGGAGTTCAATGGTGTCATTTGGGCTCACTGCAACCTCCGCCTCCCAGGTTCAAGTGATTCTCCTGCCTCAGCCTCCAAAGTAGCTCGGATCACAGGCATACGCCACCACACCCAACTAATTTTCTTGTATTTTTAGTAGACACAGGGTTTCTCCATGTTGGTCAGGCTGATCTTGAACTCCTGACCTCAGGTGATCTGCCCCCCTCGGCCTCCCAAAGTGCTGGGATTATAGGTGTGAGCCACCACACCCGGCCCAGCGTTTTATTTTTGTACTTATCTTTGACAAACTATATTTGTATATAATACCATAATTAAGTGTCTGCTTTCAAATACGTAAAATATAGCCGTTTACTTTGCTTTTTAAAAATTATATTTCATTAGCTACAACATACATCTTATATTTAACTTACCTTTTTTCTTAATTTAAAGCACGAATTTTCAAAGGAATAACCCAGTGCATAAATTAACTGAAGAGGAGCTTCTGGCATTTACATCAGTGAGTTATGTCTTATTTTCTTACATTTCATTTTTTTCCTTGTAAATTATTTCCTCTGGTATGGTCTTGCCTTAGATTGCTTATGTTGAAACATTGCCACCTAAGGAAATAAAGGGGAGAAAAATCTTATCAGTTTAGTTTCTAAGTCACCCGTATCTTGCTGCTGATTTGAGAGTCTACAACTCTTATGCCTAAAACTGAGGGCTATGCCTATGTGTGGTCATCGTGCAAAAGAGAGCTAGGAGCAGGACCAGGAGACCTTGGGTTAGAGAAGTGTCAAGAGTATGGTGTGCTCATCAGTATTCAACAGTATAGAGCAGTCAGGAAAGAAATGTGGACAGAGAAGAAATCATTGGAGTGGACAATTAGGAGTGCATTGCTTACTTCTAGGACAGTTTCAGTGGGCTATCTGGACAGTTACCTCAGTACAGACAATTCAGGAGGAATATGGTGTAAGGAAATAAAGTTAATAGATAGAGACCACAGTTGGAGAAGAATGGCAGTGAAAAGGAAAGATGAAGTAATAGATATTTGAGGATTTTAGATCAAGAAGGGCTTTTAAGAAGAGAAAAGTCACAGACGAAGGGGTCAGTCAGTATTTTGGGTTTATGGATAAAGGAAGATACATATGTTCTTTAATGAATACAATTTGCTTAAGATACATCATTTTTTCAAAGGCATTTTTATTATCTCGGTTAGGAATCCAGTTAGAATTCTGGTGTTTTCTTCCTTTGTTATTTTTCACATAAGGCAAAAGAAAATACTTTTACTGGGTAGAAAGAAAATCTAGATTGTGGCTGGGTGAGGTGGCTCATGCCTGTAATCCCAGCACTTTGGGAGGGCAAGGTGGGTAAATCACTTGAGGTCAGGAGTTTGGACCAGCCTGGCCAACATGGTGAAACCCTGTCTTTATCCAAAATACAAAAATTAGCTGGGTGTGGTGGCATGTGCCTGTAACCTCAGCTACACTGGAGGCTGAGAAGAACTGCCTCAACCCGGAAGGTGGAGGTTGCAGTGAGCCGCCACTGCACTTCAGCCTGGGTGACAGAGAGAGAGACTCTGCCTCAAAAACAAACAAAACAAAACAAAACAGCTAGCTGATTTTGTACTATACCATGAATTTTTCACATTGCTATTCCCTACACACCCTCTTGGAACTGGTTAGGTGTTAGTCATTTGAGTCCTCTGGTTGTGTGTTTTATTCTCCCACTTCAGTATTCTCAGAAATCTCAGGTGTGTATCGTCATATTAGGTGTGTTTTAGATAACTGTGGAAATGCTCCTCATTATTCATTGCATGTGCTATAAAGGAATTGACAAAGTGTTAAACATTTTAAAGGGCATATAAAAGCATGGACTTTTCATTTATTCATTTAGCTAATATATATCTATTAAATAATGTATACGGGCATTGTACCAGTCATTGGGGGATATAGCAGTAAACAAAGCCTTGTCTCTTCTGGTGTTCACGTCAAATACAGAATAGACAAAGAGAGAACCAGCAATTTACAGAAGTGCTGAGGAGAAATATAAAGCAGATTAAGAAACTAATGGGATGGGTGCAGCTGTTTTAGACAAGGTGGTCAGCGAAGGTCTCAGTGGAAAGATGACATTGAACATAGATCTGTGTGAAACAAGAGATAGGGGAAAGGGTAGGGAAGGTCTGGAATGTCTGTGAGCTTGAGTCAGGGTAGGGACTGGATGGGGACAAGTGTCTAGGTGATAAATGGTGACCTGGATGCTTGGGTTTCTCTGATGATGGAAGTAAACAGGGTGTAGCACATGACAGGAAATGTTCCTGCTGGCCAGTAGAAACAGTTTCTTGGGATTGGTCTAATAAACAGTTTATTGCAGCATATATATTAACACAGTTATCCTGAAAAGACACTAATGCACTCTTTTTACATTCAAAGTTAATTTTTTAGCATTTCTTGTGTGTGTGTGTGGGGTGGGGGGAACGGGGGGAGGTCCTTTCTTTAAAACTTTGCCTTTCTTTAACCTAGTCTCATTCCTTTGTACTGTGAGGTACCTGTGAAGTAATTAACTCTAGTAACTTCTGATGGTGGGTAACTCATCACTCCTAGCTTGCAATGAAGGTCATAAATTCAGGTTTTATACTTTTCCCCTCAGGGCTTTATGCTGTGTAATTTTTCTGCAGTCCTCCCACCTCTTCCAAGTCGGAACTGTCCGAAGGATTTATCTCTCTTTGGAGGAAAGCTGTTTGATTAGTGACGCACAGTGCCAGGCCTAACTCTTCTAAAAGAGATGAGTTAATACCAAGTAAATCTTTAATTGATGAGACGTAGGGCAAGAAACTTGTATGTGAGGAGGGATTTTAAGAGCCCCACACATACTTGGGCTTTGCACTATCCTCCCCACCCCGACCTTTTTTTAATCCCAAATGAAACATACAAAATATACCAGAAAAACCTGTCAGCCCTTGTCAACTCTTCCTTTCATCTATCAGTCCTTCCTCCTGTCCCTTCTTTGTGCCTAATACCAAGTAGATAAGATGAATTAAAAGTAGCCTCTGGTTTCAATGAAGAAAGAAACTTTATTTAAATCTATGTAACTCCAAAAGAGTACAAACAGCCCCCGACATACAATAGTTTGACAGTTTTTTGAATTTGCATTGGTGTGCAAATGATATTCAAGTAAAAATCATACTTTGAATACCCATACAACCATTCTACTTTTCACTTTCAGTACAGTAGTCAGTAAATTACGTAAGATGTTCAGCAGTTTTTTATAAAATAGGCTCCATGTTAGATGATGTTGTCCAACTGTAGGCTAACATAAGTGTTCTGAACACATTTAAGGCAGGCTGGGTTAAGCTATGATGTTTGGTAGGACAGGTGTTATTAAATGCGTTTTGACTTAGGACATTTCCAACTCGTGATGGATTTATCAGAATGTAACTCCATCATATGTTGAGGAGCATTTGTCTTTGAAACAAGAGGGACCACTTTTAGTTGCTATCCCACTTCTGAACTCTTTTGTTTGTGCCTCTCTTTTTGCAAGGTTCATATTTTTGCTTATATTATAATTATTTACATATATATGTCTTTTCCTTATAAGACTATAAACTCTGAGTTTTAGGGACTGGGCTCTGTTCTTTTCTACGCTCTCTGAAAGGCCTGTGATAGTGCCTCAGTGCTTTTCTTACAGTTGTTGCCAATAAATGTATGTAGAATGAGAAAATGAATGAAATATATGTCCTTCACCCTGGAATAGGATTGCTTTCTATTCAAGAGCTGCACCACTTCACTTAGTTCCATAATTTAGGTAGTACTACATGATATTAGGAATAACCATCTGTTTCATCTTTCTCTTCTGTAAAATGGGGTAAAGAGTAAAATGCCCCTATCCCAACACAGAAGACTTTATTTGAGGATCATTTTGCAGAACATCTATGAAAGTATTCCAGAGTAGGTAGAGGCTGGTATACTCATAGCATTGAGTGATGCTCGTTTGTAGTAGAGAATTCCTATTTTCAAGCAGGCTAAATAGATAAGACCTGCTTGGAGTTGGCCATAGATGTTGAAGAAAAGGGAAGAGAGAGGAAAGAAACAACATAGTTTTTCCTGCTGGGCAATGCTTTCCCTGCTCTGACAGCTGTTTGGTGGCCTGGGAATAGGGTAGTGAAATATTGAGGTACAGGATGTCTTCCTCTGTTGATAGAAGAGCAAGTATAATAGAAGTCTTTTTTTTTGAAATGGAGTTTTGCTGGAGTGCAATGGCATGATCTCAACTCACTGCAACCTTCATCTCCTGGGTTCAAGCAATTCTGCCTCAGCCTCCCAAGTAGCTAGGACTACAGGCATGGGCCACCTGGCTAATTTTTGTATTTTTAGTAGAGATGGGGTTTCACCATATCGGCCAGGCTGGACTTGAACTCCTGAGCTCAGGTGATCCACCCACTCAGCCTCCCAAAGTGCTTGGATTATAGGCATGAACCACTGCATCTGGCCAATAGAAGTCTTAATACTCCTGTCAGAAGCTTGCAAGCACTTGGAGAGATAGGGATAGTGGTTATTTGGTGTTTGGTAAATATTTATTGAATAAGTAAATGAATGGCTTTTGGTCCTGAATTTTGTTCAGTTTTGGTGAACTGTCCCAAAGTTTTCTAGAATGATGGTGAAATCCCTTTTTTGGAGAAATTTTTGCCAGTGTTTTCATTTTGGTGCAGTATGTTGAATATATATGAAATATGCTGGGAAAATGTTTTAATTCAACAAAGTCAGAAACTTGTCCTAGGAGGAATAGCTTTACTTGTTTAAGATTGCTGTTAGGTAGTACAGTCTGAGATATATCTGCATGTTTCAGGAAAGCTAAGTCATAGTAAAAATACCCCATATTGTTTTAGAGAGCCATTTATGTTATATCAGGTTGATAATTTAAAATTAGCTGTGTTATCTACATTATTTCCCTTCAGATGAGCCAAGTCAGTGACATTCAGGAATGTTTTTAATTTCCTTTCATTGTTGAAAATGGGAACAATTTAGTTAATTCATACAGGTGTTTTAGTTTTCCTTGGCAAAAGGTTCGTTTAGGTTGGGCGTGGTGGCTCATGGCTGGAATCCCAGCACTTTGGGAGGCCTAGGAAGGCAGATCACAAGGTCAGGAGTTCGAGACCAGCCTGATCAACATGGTGAAACCCCATCTCTACTAAAAACACAAAAACTAGCCGAGCGTGTTGGCACACGCCTGTAATTCCAGCTACTCAGGAGGCTGAGGCAGGAGAATAGCTTGAACTGGGGAGGTGGAGGTTGCAGTGAGCCGAGATTGAGCCAGTGCAGTCCAGCCTGGGTGACAGAGTGAGACTTGGAATTGGGGGGTTGTGGGGGAAAGGTTTGTTTAACTGTGAATTGATAATGGCATCTTGCTTTCTGACTCTACCTGAAGCCCCAAGGTCTCTGTAAATGAAGGAAGGAAAAAGATCTTTGGAAGTTACACATTTTATTTTATGTATTTTCTTTTTCTGCTATTGACTTTAAAGCTATTTAATAAATACTTATTTATGAACATAACATAGTTTGCTAATCTGTTTTACAGATTAAAATAATTACCTATTTTTCTTCTAGTGAATACTCATTTCTTAACTGTAATTTATTAAGATAGGCAATATAACTGTTAGTGGTTGTACTTCTGATAGTTTGTTACTAGAGTTACTTACTTCAGAATTACCCCACAGTATAGAGGAACAAGCACAGTGAGATTTATGCAAAATAAAACAAAACCAGACTTACACATGTCGTAGTCAACCAGGTGAAAATAAAACATAAAGAGAATGTCTTGACAGCAACCAAAAAAAATACCTCACATTAAATAAGATGGAACAACAACTGTAAATACCTTCACCTTCTAATTGGAAACTAATTTCTCTGCTCTTTTCCTTTTTTTTTTGAGATGGAGTCTTGCTCTGTGTCCCAGGGTGGAGTGTGGTGGCACGATCTTGGCTCACTGCAACCTCTGCGTCCCGGTTCAAGTGATTCTTCTGCCTCAGTCTCCCGAGTAGCTGGGATTACAGGCACATACCACTACTCCCAGCTAATTTTTGTATTTTTAGTAGTGTCAGGGTTTCACCATGTTGGCCAGGCTGGTCTCAAACTCCTGACCTCAGGTGATCTGCCCTTTTTGGCCTCCCAAAGTGCTGGGATTACAGGTATGAGCCACTGTGCCCAGCCTGCCTTTTCCTTAAGTTCTGTTCCAAATTAGAAATAACCTGGGGCCCGACAGCATTTTTTTTGGTCCTCTACAGTTAGCTGTGTCTTGAAGTTAATGCTTATTAGAATTTCCCTTCCAGTCAGCTGTTACTGGACTTGAATTCCCATTGTCAACAACTATAAAACTGGATAAAATATATGAAACAGTAATATATAAAAAGGTTAATATGTCATGACCAAATAATGTTTACCCCAGGAATACAAAATTGGTTTAATATGAAACAACACAATTCACCTTATTAATAGAGCAAAAGGGAAATACCAAATAATTATCTTAATAGAAACAGAAAAGCCTTTGACAAAATTCCACACCTTTTCATTATAAAAACTCTTAGGAAACTAGTAATAAAAGAGAATATCAACCTGATGAAGTGCATCACGCTAAAATTGTTGGTGAAAAGTAGTCTTTCCTCCTTAAGTTCAGAAAAAAGGGAGGACTGTCTGCTTTCTTCTCTTCTCTTGAATTAGAAATCCCAGTAGTGCTGTAGATATAAAGAAGATATGAAGAAATAAAAGGTATACCGATTGGAAATTAGAATATAAACTACCTTTATGCAAAGGTGGCATGTTTATATTATAGAAAAACTCTTAAGAATGAACATGAAAGCTACTAGAACAAGCAAGTTCTTAGAATACAAGGTCAACATAAAAAACTCAATTACACTTGTATTTACTAGCAATGAATAATTGGGAAAAGAATTTTAAAATCATTTGCAATAGTTTTAAATAAATCAAATATTTACAAATAATTACAACTAAAATGCAAGACCTCTATGCTGAAAATGACAAAGAATATTGAGAGAAATTAAAAATTAAATAAATGGATTTACCATATCCATGGATTGGAAGGCTCGATATGTTGAATTCACAATTCTTGTAAAATTGAGCTTCAAATTAAATCCATAGAAGTCAGAATCCCAGTAGGCATTTTTTTTCTTTGCAGAAATTGACATGCTGATTCTAAAATTCATTTGAAGGAATTCTGCTTCTGTAGTGGTTCCTTTTTTTTTTTTTTTTTTTTTTTTTTAGACATAGTCTCACTCTGTTGCCCATGGCACAATCTCAGTTTACTGTAACCTCTGTCTTCTGGGCTCAAGTGATTATTCTACCTCAGCCTCCTGAGCAGCTGGGACTACAGGTGCACACCACCATGCCTGGCTAATTTTTTTGTATTTTTGGTAGAGATGGAGTTTCACCATATTACTCAGGGTGGTCTTGAACTCCTGGGCTCAAGTGATCTGCCCGCCTCGGCCTCCCAAAGTGCTGGGATTATAGGCGTGAGCCACCATGCCTGGCTGCTTCTATAGCAGTTCTGATTGGAAACTACCCTTCTGCAGGAAAAAATGACCAACTGTGGGCAAAATAAAACAACAAAAAACCCAACTACCTGGTGATACTGGGGAATGATCAAAGGTAGAAAGATTCTACGGATGACTTTTTTTGCTAGGAAGAAGGGAATGACATTGGGTGATTTTATTTTCAGATTTCTTTTTTGTGTGTGAGAGATGGAGTCTCACTCTGTTGCTCAGGTTGTAGTGCAATGGCACAATCTCGGCTCACTGCAGCCTCTACCTCTGGATTCAAGTGATTCCTGTGCCGCAACCTCCTGAGTAGCTGGGATTACAGGCATGCACCACCACACCTGGCTAGTTTTTCTATTTTTAGTAGAGATGGGGTTTCACCATGTTGGCCAGGCTGATTTCAAACTCCTGACCTCAAAATGATCTGCCTGCTTCGGCCTCCAAGTGATGGGATTACAGGTGTGAGCCACCATGCCCTGTCTTGTTGTCATATTTCTATCCTGTGACTAGATCTCAGTGTGTTACATGCAGCGTGTCACCTAGTGACATTGGATGATTTTCTTATTTTCATGATTCTATCCTGTGACTAGATCTCAGTGTGTTACATGCAGCGTGTCACCTAGTGACATTGGATAATTTTCTTTTTTTTTTTTGAGACGGAGTTTCACTCTTGTTACCCAGGCTGGAGTGCAATGGCACGATCTCGGCTCACCGCAACCTCCACCTCCTGGGTTCAGGCAATTCTCCTGCCTCAGCCTCCTGAGTCGCTGGGATTACAGGCACGCGCCACCATGCCCAGCTAATTTTTTGTATTTTTAGTAGAGACGGGGTTTCACCATGTTGACCAGGAAGGTCTCGATCTCTTGACCTCGTGATCCACCCGCCTCGGCCTCCCAAAGTGCTGGGATTACAGGCTTGAGCCACCGCGCCCGGCCGATGATTTTCTTATTTTCATGATTCTATCCTGTGACTAGATCCCAGTTTGTTACATGCAGGGTAATTAAAACTTGCATAGCAGTTAAGCTGTCTTTGTAAGTATGTTAGGGTTACTGTGGCTGCTGGAATGTGAGGGAGGGCATCTCATAAAGGAGAGAGTAATGGATAAGGACTCTTACATTCTGTATATAAACATTGTCCTGGCTCTCCCTTAAGCCATGCAAATATGTGTAGGGCATACTCTAAACAACTCAGCTAAGGATAAACAAAGTCAGATGAGATTTGAGCAGTTTACCCAAGAGACTATGTGTGCAGGTTCAGTCAAACCAAATTTTGTGGGGTTTTTTGTTTTGTTTTGAGACAGTGTCTCTGTTACTGCAGCTGGAGTGCAGGGGCATCATCATACTCACTGCAGCCTTGAATTCCTGGGTTGAAGTGATTCTCCTGTCTCAGCTTCCCAAGTAGTTGGGACTACAGGCATGTACCATTACAGTCTGGCTAGTTTGTAGAGACAGGGTTTTGTAATGTTGCTCAGGCTGGTCTTGAACTCGTGGGCTTGAGTGATCCTTCCATTTCAGCCTCTTGAGTAACCGGGACTACAGGCATTTGACACCATGTCTGGCTATGTGTGTTTTTAAAGAGGCTAATACTTTAGAATAATATAATTAAATTTAGTTTGCGGAACATAACATTCACAATTTATAGGATACCCTCCAGAGTTGCTCAGCAAATAAGGAATGAAGAAAATGTGCACTATTCACAAGAGAAAAGAGTCTATGGAGTCTGACATTAAGATGACCTGGATGTTGGAATTAGCAGACAATTTTTTAAAAAAGCTTAGTGGTATAACGGAAAACTATGCTTAGTGGTATAAAGGAAAAATGCTTGTAATAGTCAAAAATAAAGGAATTTGTAGAGAAAAAGGACACATTATACAAGGGGAAAGACCACTGCAAATACCTTTAACTTCTCATCCAAAACTATGAAGGGCAGAGGCAGTGGAACATCTTTTTTTTTGAGACGGAATCCCCCTCTGTTGCCTAGGCTGGAGTGCCGTGGCAAGATCTCAGCTCACTGCAACCTCCGCCTCCCAGGTTCAAGCAATTCTCCTGCCTCAGCCTCCCGAGTAGTTGGGACTATAGGTGCATGCCATCACACCTGACTCATTTTTTTGTGTTTTTAGTAGAGTTAGAGTTTCACTGTGTTAGCCAGGATGGTCTTGATCTCCTGACCTTGTGATCCACTTGCCTCGGCCTCCCAAAGTGCTGGGATTACAGGCATGATCCACCCTGTGTTCAGCTTAATTTTCCATTATTATAGGCTGTGGAAAATTAAAGATATTGTTATTCAAGAGCAACCACTTAAAAATGCAAGAGCATCTGGCTAAAAATCCAGTAAGAAATCAAAGCGGCAACCTAAAATATATTCAGATTATCTAAAAAGAAGGCAGGAAAAGCAGCATAATGGAGCAACAACAAAAAAGGGTAAAATGGTATATCTAAACCCAGCCATATCAGTAAATACTCCAAATAAAAGTCAAACGTTGATAATGGAATTAAAAAGCAAGACACAACCAAATGCTTCCGAGAATAGATGTACTTTAAATGTAAAGACTCAGATGGGTTGACAATAAATGGATGGAAACTATTATCCCATGAAAACACTAAATATAAAAAGGCTAGATTTGCTAAATTAATGTAAAGTAAAATAGGTTTCATTACAAATAATATTTCCAGAGACAGGGAGGACCACTTTATAATAAAAGGAATATTTAAAAAAATATAATAAAAGGAATATTTACCAGGAAGACATGATAATTATAAATGTGTATGTATCTAATAATGGCTACACAGTATATGAAACAAAAATGGACAGAATTAAATTGAAAAACAGGCAATGTCACAATCATGGTTGAATATTTTAACAGCTCTGTCAGCAATTGTTATAACAGCTTGACAAACAGCAAGTAAGTAAATAGATAAATTGGATAAACATTATCAGCCATTTTGACTTAATTGTTGTTTATGGAGTACACTTGAAATACATGGTCTTTTCAAATGCATGTGGTGAGTGCAGCAAGACCATATACTGAGACATAAAACAAATCTCCATAAATGAAAGAACGAATGTATAAATTAAGAAGTTGATGACATATAGTACCTAGTTTTTTCCGCAATTGAATTAAATGACATAAGTTACTATCGGATATCTAGAAAAACCCCAGATGTTTGTAAACCAAACAATTAAACTGCATATTTTATCCATGGACCAAAGAAGAAAACACAGAGGAAATTTATATGTGAAGGTCAGTTGTGAAGTTAAATCATTGATCCCAGTGTCACAGAATTTTTCTCCTATGTTTTCTTCAAGCAAAATTGTTGTAACATGGGGTAGTGAAGAAATTTTAGATAGGACACTAAGTGCATGAACCATAAAAGAAAAAGAGTGATAAATTGGACTTTATTAACATTAGAACCTTCTGCTCTTTGAAGACATTAAGGAAATGAAACACCAGCCGTAGACTAGGAGAAAATATTTATACTGCACATATCTCACAAAAGACTTTTACTTAGGATAAAGATCCCTTTCAACTCAATGATAATAGTAGAAACCAACCAATTAAATATGGACAAAATATTTGAACAGACACTTGAACAAAGATATATACGTGGCCAAGAAGTGTTTGAAAGATGTGTGATATCATTAGTCATCAGGGAAATGCAAATTAAAACCACAACAAGATACCACTATACATTACTGAAAAGACTTACATAATGCCGTGTAGGGCAGTTGGAACTCTCATACAATGCTGGTGGTAATGTAAAATGGCACAACCACTTTGGAACACAGGTTGGCATTTTCTCATAAAATTAATCATCAATTACATCTCTAGGTATTTATGAGAAATGAAAGTATATGTCCTCACAAAGAGTTGTACACAAATACTCATGGCTGTTTTATCCATAATAACTTAAAACTGGAAATAACCCAAATGTCCATCAACGAATGATAAACTGCTGTGTATCCCTCTGATTAAATAATACTCAACATAAAAAACAAACAAACAAAAAAACCCCAAAAATTAAAAACAACAAAAAAAGAAATAACACTCAACAATAAAAAGTTATGAAATACGGATAAATGCAACACATTATTATAAGTTAGAGAAGCCAGGCTATTTCCTGGGTGGTGGCTCTCGCCTGTAATCCCAGCACTTTGGGAGGCCGAGGTGGGAGGATCACAAGGTCATGATTTCGAGACCATCCTGGCCAATATGGTGAAACCCCATCTCTACTAAAAAATACAAAAATTAGCCGGGCATGGTGGCGTGTGCCTGTAGTCCCAGCTACTTGGGAGTCTGAGGAAGGAGAATTACTTGAACTCGGGAGGCAGAGTTGCAGTGACCTGAGATTGCGCCACTGCACTCCAGCCTGGGCGACAGTTACACTTTGCCTCAAAAAAAAAAGAAAAAAAAAAAGAAGATTTTATTTAATGGAAATTCTAGAATAGCAAAACTACATTGTAATGACAGAAGGTAGATCACAGATTGATTACAAAATATTGCAAGGGAACATTTTAGGATGATGGGAAATTTGATTTAATAGTTGTTATATAGGTGTATACATTTGTCAAAACAGGTCACAATACTGAATATGGATTTTATTTGTCTGACATATACTTCACTAAAGGGAAGGATGCACATGTGTTATTTAGAGCTATACTATTTAAGATTATTAATATAGATTTGGGTTTCAATATTGATTATACTATGCCACCGTTTTCAGAAGTACAACCCCCAAACTATTCAACTTAACCTAATTATTAAGTGGAAAAAATGTAGGAGAGCAAATTCCCAGTAGGAAATTGCTTAATCTTTACCGAGAGCCAAATTGCTTAGTGTTGGCTGGGACACTCCCACCCAGGCGGGCTGAAGGTATTACAAGGCAGTGAGAGGCAGACCCAGATGGCCAACAGAGTGGATCTATGCTGGGGAACCAACAGCCCCAGAGGGCTTGCAGCTCTCCAGGACTGAAGGCTCTGAGCAGAGATTCGTCCACGTATTTATTTGCTTTTTAACAGGTGATTCTTATTAATACACAGGTGTTTTACATATACACATAACTCAGGAATATACCAAGTAGGCAGCTGTAACCCGCCTACCACTAATCACAAACTACAAGGTATCCTCCACAAAGGAGCCACGAGGGCAGGGTAAACTTAATGTTTCTCAATAAGTGTTCTTATTCATTACGAGGTTTACTACTTTCTTGAGGCAAAATCAAGCTAGTTTTCCCCAAATATTTTTGGAAACCTGCATGCAAAAGAAACTTCAAATTTAATGGGAGGAATATACTGTTTAGAGCTTGAATTGGGGGCACTTTTGACTCTTTGCATTTAACACAGATTATTGATACTGAAAAAATATTTGTTGCATTTTTTCCCCTTTGTGATTGAGAGTCAACAAAAACAACAAATAGAAAGATAGCTAGGATGAATATAAAATCTTAAGATTTCTTAACACATGACACTTGTATATAGAATAGCATACATAAGTAATTGAAATAAAGTGAAGTATTAATATACGATTTCAAGCAACTTGTGTTAATATAAAAGTAGCTAATTAGTAGAAATTAAGTCTGTAAATGCTGTTTTAAGTAGAATCTATATCTGGTGTGGAAAGTAAACTATTTGTCATGTGGCAAAATGTTAAAATTTGGGGAATTTCGGTGCAGGATATACAGTAAGCCCTCACTTAAGGTCATCATGAGTAGGTTTTTGGAAAGTGACTTGAATTGAGACAGTGTACAGCAGGTCCTTGAGTAACATTGCTTGCTTTAATGATCATGAGGAAAAAAACATGGTTTTGTTATAGAACATTTGGCTTCAAGTCTCCTGAATGCAGAAGGTTTTTCTTTTTTAAGGAAGCCAAGTGACCAATAGATTGATCTCCACTGTCTTTGCTATATGAAAATTTACATAGCAGAGAGATTTTAAAAGCTTAATGACAGAAGATCCAGAGTCTTAAAATTTGTTAAGCGTGCTACCAGATACTGTGGAAAAAATAAAGGCATAAACCATGGGACTTGCCTTCATGGAATTTTTAATTTAACCCAGATCAGATAAATTTATGAAACTGTACTTAGCAATACTAGACAGTTTAAACTACAAATCGATAGCACAGATAAAGATATCCCTTAGTTGCTTAGAAAGGAAGAAAATATTCAGGACTGAGTAGTCAAAGAAGGGAGGACTTGAATTGCTTTGTTCACTAAGGGAGGACTTGAGTTGCAGGTTGAACAGCAGATAATGTTTAGATGGAGTGATATAGCATAAGCAAAGGCAAGGATGTGGGAGAATCTAAGTTGTATCTGGGTCCATTTGTTTAGAGTAAGACTTAGGGAAAATAGATTTGAGAACGTTTTTAAATGACCTACCAAGGATAGTGGATTTGGGCTGCTGTTCCACTTCTACTGGGAACTATTTATAGATTGAACTTGGAATTTTAAACTTATTGTCATTTGGTACTGATTTCAGAAATGAATGCTCTTTTAAGTAGATCATTAAAAACCGGGGATAGTTCTTTTTATAGTATTTCTTTGTTCCTTGCTTTGTAAGGTCAGCATGACCTGGGTGGGCATCATCCGATTTGGCTTTAGTGTAGCCAGTCATGCACAAGGAGAGCTCTGAGCTGCTTTGATTTATGTATGGAAAAAGCAGCTATCTGAAAGCACCTTTGTGTTTAAAGGAGTAGCCTGGTTGTCATTTGAAGGGATCATGGTGACCTTTGGAAGAACATTATTTGAAATGTGCAGTGTTAAGAATGAAAAGGAAATTTGTTTTGAACAGAAACAACACTCTAGATCCTCTTCGAAGTTGGTACAGATTTTTCTTTGCTATTTTTCTGGGGAATGAAGGAAATGCACATAAGAGTGGGAAATTGCTAGCTGAATAAAATAGCAAGTCCCTCTTATGTAAGTATATAACTTGTCATCATATGAATATTAACTTTTTTTGTTTGTTTGAGAGTCTCATTCTGTTGCCCAGACTGGAATGCACTGGTGCAATCTCAGCTCCCTGTAACCTCCACCTCCTGGGTTCAAGTGATTCTTCTGCCTCAGCCACCCAATTAGCTGGGATTACAGGTATGTGCCACCATGCCCAGCTAATTTTGTGTTTTTAATAAGAGTTGTGTGTTCACCCTGTTGGTCAGGCTGGTCTTGAACTCCTGACCTCAAGTGATCCACTTACCTTACCTCAACTTCCCAAAGTGCTGGGATTACAGGTGTGGGCCACTGCAACCACCAAAAATTTACTTTTTAGTGTGAATTGAAGTGATATTCACTGACCTTTACATTTCAGGCAGCCAGCTGAGTTTCCTCAGATGTTAGTATGAGTCTGAGCATCAGCTCAGGTGATATATCTCTAAGTGCTAAGTTCCCACTAAGGTTTGCAGAGCAGCATCTCTTAATCTTTAATGAATGCCTCCTTTTTGTTCTCAAAATATCCTCTTACACACCTTATCAACAATTGCTGAAGTGAATTGATTCTTTAATTTATAAAACATTATAACTATAAATAAAAGAAATATTACTGGAGTTTATTTCAGTATTCACAAATCAGAAAAATATTAAAAGCATATGAAAAAATTATATACTTGTAAAAGTTTACTGGCTCAGTGGGTCACCTTTTATGGATTTTGGTCAATGAGAGATAAGAAATGAAAGAACATTTCTTAAGATAGGCATATAAATGTTATCACTCAAAAGTGGTTTCTGGCCTTTTTTTGATGTGTAAAAGTAGTGGAAATTCCATCTCATGGGTAAGTACATGGGTGCAAATGGCTTGAGGTTCTTCAGCAGTGTCCTAATTCTAAAAGTGGGGATTTTCTTTTTTAATTTTTTTGTGGAGATGGGTCTCCCCATGTTGCTCAGGCTGGTCTTGAACTCCTGGGCTCAAGTGATCTGCCCACCTCAGCCTCCCACAGTCCTGGGATTACAGGTGTGAGCCACTGCACCCAGCCATGAGTGGGCGGATTTTTGAATACCTGTACACTAACTTTCTTAGGGTTCTTTCACAAACCCCATTTGGATTTTTAGCCAAATACTTATAATTTAGTGAGCTGATATTTCATCAATTACCACAGTTTATAGAATCCATGGTTAAAAATAAGACAGCATTTACAACTATGTAATTCCACATGAAGTACCTAGAGTAGTCAAAATTCATAGAGCCTAAAAGCAGAATGGGTTGCCAGGGGTTGTGGGAAGGGGGATTAGGAGTTGTTTAATGGGTATAGAGTTTCAGCTACAAGGTGAAAAGAGTTCTGGAGACTGGTCTTACAACAATGTGAATGTACTTAACATTACTGAACTGTGTGTTTAAAAATTGTTAAGATGGTACATTTTGTTATATGTATTTTACCACAATTTTTAAAAATTAAAAAGAGAAAAGCAGCATTTGTAATAGTATCAAAAAAACATCAAATTCCTAAGAATAAACCTATCAAAAGATTTAAAAGATCTCTATACTAAAAGTCTGGCTGGGCACAGTGGCTCACACCTCTAATCGCAGCACTTCGGGAGGCCAAAGTGGGCAGTCACTTAAGGTCAGAAATTCAAGACCAGCCTGGTCAACATGGTCAAACCCTCTCTCCACTAAAAAAAAAAAAAAAAAATTAGCGAGGTGGAGTGGTACATGCTTGTAATCCCATCTACTTGGGAGGCTGAGAATCACTTGAACCCAGGAGGCAGAGGTTGCAGTGGGCTAAGATCACGCCACTGTACTCCAGCCTGGATAACAGCCTGTCTAAAAAAAAAAATCTGTAAAACATAATTAAGAGAAATTAATGAAGATGTAAATAAATGGAGGGATATGTCTTGTTCATGGAGGACCTCATGTTTTAAAATTTCAAGCCTTTCCAAGTTAATCTACATAATTAATGCAATCCGTAACAAAGTCCCAGCCGTTTGAATTTATTGTTTTTATTGTTTCTGTTGTTTTTTTGTGGAACTAAAGCTGACTTTGAAATTCATATGGAAATGCAGAGGACTAAGGATATAGCTCAGGCAGTCTTGAAGAACAGAGCTGGAGGGGAGGACTTCTATGACCAGACAGCAAGACCTATTTTACTGAGACCAGCTCAGCCATAGAGACCCCCACCCAGGTGGCACTGAAGGCATTGAGAAGCAGACTCCCAGATAGAACAGCGAAGTGGGACTATCCGGGGCCAACAGCTTTCCGAGCTGAGAGCCTCAGGGGCTGACAGCATTCTGAGCTGAAGGCCTCAAGCAGACGCTGACCCACATAGTTAGTCTCTCTGAACAGGTGATTATTATAATATTTATAATTATATAATTATAATTAATAATATTATTATAATATTATTATTCAGTGTTTTCTCATAGAACAAAAATAAACTAGGTAGGCAGCTGGTGCTTGCTTACCACTGATCACAGACAAACTAAAAAGTATTCTCCACGAGGGAGCCACAGGGGCAGGGTCACATATCCCGTGCTTTAAAGAATTGTTTTAACTGGTGTATGATATACTGTCTTGCTACTTTAGAATGCCCCAAGTAGTTTTCCACTTGGCGGGGGACAGGGGGTGGCTAGGTTTTCCTTGCCATCGTTCTTCTTAGTAAACAATGTATTTTATCTTACATTCAGCATTTCTCAGCAGTCACACACTCAGCATCTCTCAACACTGTTTTAAGACAGTACTCATCAAATTGGAGGCCTTGGACTAGCAGCACCAGTGTCACCTGGGAGCTTGTTCCAAATGGAATTTCTCTGGCTCCACTCTAAATCCTATTCAATCAGAACCTTTGAGGTTGGAGCCAAGAACTCAATGTTTTAACAAGCTCTTTAGGTTATTTTTATGCTCTTTAAAACACATAATTAAGAAAACACAGAATTAAGAAATTTTGACACAAGGAAATATAAATCAACCAATAGTCCAGAAACAGATCCATACATATATAGTTCATCTGATTTATGGCAAAGGTGGAGTCGCAATACAGTGAGAAAGGATAGGCTTTTCAGTAAATACTACAAGATAATTTATATATCTAATAGGAAAAATGGGCATCTTACCTCTATATCGTACTGTATATAAAACACAATTCCAAGTAGATCAAAATATCTAAAAGTGAAAACCAAAACTATAAAGCTCTTAGAGGATGAATGTAGGAGAACATCTTTGAGGCCTCAGGACAGTGAAACGGGACCGTACAGCTCTAACAAAACAAAAAAATGACACGCTGGGCCATAGTTAGTACTGCTTTTTATGAAAAGATACCATTATTGTTGTAAAGCACCTGGACCAGTGCTTGACCAGCACATAGAATGTGTTATATAAGTGTTTCTTAAAAATAAATAAC
>NW_022436984.1:6263488-6264673 GCF_009761245.1 Sapajus apella
AAACAATGTATTTTATCTTACATTCAGCATTTCTCAGCAGTCACACACTCAGCATCTCTCAACACTGTTTTAAGACAGTACTCATCAAATTGGAGGCCTTGGACTAGCAGCACCAGTGTCACCTGGGAGCTTGTTCCAAATGGAATTTCTCTGGCTCCACTCTAAATCCTATTCAATCAGAACCTTTGAGGTTGGAGCCAAGAACTCAATGTTTTAACAAGCTCTTTAGGTTATTTTTATGCTCTTTAAAACACATAATTAAGAAAACACAGAATTAAGAAATTTTGACACAAGGAAATATAAATCAACCAATAGTCCAGAAACAGATCCATACATATATAGTTCATCTGATTTATGGCAAAGGTGGAGTCGCAATACAGTGAGAAAGGATAGGCTTTTCAGTAAATACTACAAGATAATTTATATATCTAATAGGAAAAATGGGCATCTTACCTCTATATCGTACTGTATATAAAACACAATTCCAAGTAGATCAAAATATCTAAAAGTGAAAACCAAAACTATAAAGCTCTTAGAGGATGAATGTAGGAGAACATCTTTGAGGCCTCAGGACAGTGAAACGGGACCGTACAGCTCTAACAAAACAAAAAAATGACACGCTGGGCCATAGTTAGTACTGCTTTTTATGAAAAGATACCATTATTGTTGTAAAGCACCTGGACCAGTGCTTGACCAGCACATAGAATGTGTTATATAAGTGTTTCTTAAAAATAAATAACGAAACAGCAAAACCAGGAAACTTGTATCCATAACAAATAAGATTCTGGTTAGAACCACTGTTGTAAAGGCTTTTGCAGTTGAGTAGTTACTTCAGAACAAGACACTAGCACTCTGTGTCAGCTGTTTGGTAATCTCTGTTATTTAGGACCAGTTTTAGAGCAAACTGTTAAGAAATTTTCAGGCCGGGCGCGGTGGCTCACGCCTATAATCCCAGCACTTTGGGAGGCCGAGGCGGGTGGATCACGAGGTCAAGAGATCGAGACCATCCTGGTCAACATGGTGAAACCCCGTCTCTACTAAAAATACAAAAAAAAAATTAGCTGGGCATGGTGGCACGTGCCTGTAGTCCTGGCTGCTCGGGAGGCTGAGGCAGGAGAATTGCCTGAACCCAGGAGGCGGAGGTTGCGGTGAGCCAAGATCGCGCCATTGCACTCCAGCCTGGGT
>NW_022436984.1:6264773-6265176 GCF_009761245.1 Sapajus apella
GCATTTCTGACAAATGAGTGTGAATTATTGGAATACAAATATGAATTATAAGAATTGGCAACATGTATTTTATATCTTCATAAAAATGTGTCCTTTGGGAGAAATAAATAAAAATAAAGTGTTTACTATAATTAACTATATAGAAACATATCAGAGCCTTTTCATGTGCTAAAATAACCCAGCTTTTGGAAAAAAAAATTCTGAAATTTGGTAGCATTCTATATATGCATACTGGATGCTTCATACAAAATATTATTAGTAGCCAGGCCTGGTGGCTCATGTCTGTAATCCCAGCACTTTGAGGGGGCCAAGACAGGAGGATCACTTAAGGCCAGGAGTTTGAGACCAACGTGGGTGCCATTGTAAGAACCGTCTCTATTCAAATAAAATTATTAGTAATGAA
>NW_022436984.1:6265276-6266381 GCF_009761245.1 Sapajus apella
TATATATATATATATATTTTTTTTTTTTTTTTTTTTTGAGACAGATTCTTGCTCTGTTGCCAAAGCTGAAGTGCAACGGTATAACATGGCTCACTGCAGTCTGGATCTCCAGGTCTCAAGCAGTCTTCCTGCCTCAGCCTGTCAAGTAGCTAGTACCAGAGGCACGCACTGCCACGCCTGGTTAATTTTTTAAAATTTTTTCTAGAGACAGAGTCTTGCTGTGTTGCTTAGGCTGATCTCAAACTCCCAGGCTCAAGCAATCCTCCTGTTTTGGCCTCCCAAAGTGCTGGGATTACAAGTGTGAGCCACTACGCCCAGACTGCTTTGTCTTTTTAAGGATTTTAACAGTAATGGTTTTGTAAAATACATGCTTTTTTACATACATAACATGAAATGTACCATCTTAGCCATTTTTTAAGGATATAGTTCAGTGGCATTAAGTACATTCACAGTGTTGTGTAACCATCAATATTATCCATTTGCAGAACTTTTTCAGCTTCCCAAACTCTGTACCCGTTAAACAATAACTCCCTATCTCCCCTCCCTTTAGCCCTTGCAACTCCCATTTTACTTTCTATCTCTATGAGTTTGACTACTCTAGGTACCTTATTTAAGGGGAATCATAAAATATTTTTTCTTTTTTAGGCCAGGCAAGGTGGCTCACGCCTATAATCTCAGCACTTGGGAGGCTGAGGCAGGTGGATCACCTGAGGTCAAGAGTTTGAGACCAGCGTGGCCAACATGGTGAAACCCTATCTCTACTAAAAATACACAAAATTAGCTGGCATGGTGGTGGGCACCTGTAGTCCCAGCTACTCGGGAGGCTGAGTCAGGAGAATCACTTGAACCTGTGAGGCAGAGGTTGCAGTGAGTCAAGATGGTGCCACTGCACTCCAGCCTGGGCAACAAGAGCAAAATTCAAAAAATAAGATAAAATATAAATAAATAAATAAAAGTACAACAATTATCTGGGCGTGGTTATATGCACCTGTAATCCCAGCTACTTGGGAGGCTGAGGCAGGATAATTGCTTGAACCTGGTAGTCAGAGGTTGCAGTGAGCTGAAATTGTGCCATTGCACTCCAGGCTGGGCAACAGAGCGAGAT
>NW_022436984.1:6266481-6294200 GCF_009761245.1 Sapajus apella
ATGCTATTCCTTTTTAAAGCAGAATGATACCCTGTTGTTTCTATACCACATTTTTGTGTTTTTAAAATTTTTATTTAATTTTTATTCTTTAAGACCGAACCTTACTCTGTCTCTCAGACTGGAGTGCAGTGGAACAATCTCAGCTCACTGCAACCTCTACCTCCCAGGTTCAAGCAATTCACCTGCCTCGGTCTCATGAGTCGCTGGGATTGCAGACACCCACCACCAAGTCCAGCTAATTTTTTGTGTGTGTTTTTAGTAGAGACGGGGCTTTTGCCATGTTTTCGAGGCTGGTTTCAAATTACCAAGTGTTCAAATTACTCAAGTGTTCTGCCGGCCTCTGCCTCCCAAAGTGTTAGGATTATTATTTTATTTTTGGAGATGGAGTCTTACTCTGTTGCCCAGGCTGGAGTGCAGTGGCACTATTTTGGCTCACTGCAACCTCCACCTCCCAAGTTCAAGCTATTCTCCTGCCCTAGCCTCCTGAGTAGCTGGGATTACAGGTGTGCACCACCACGTCCAGCTGATTTTTATATTTTTAGTAGTGACGGGATTTCACCATGTTGGCCTGGCTGGTCTTGAACTCCTGACCTCACGTGATCCACCCACCTCGGCCTCCCAAAGTGCTAGGATTATAGGTGTGAGCCACCACATCCGGCCGGCCTATAGCACTATTTAGCATCCATTTCTTAAGAAACATTTGAGTTGTTTTTTCTTTTGGCTATATATATAATGCTGCCATGCATATTGGTGTGCAAATATCTGACTTCAGTTCTTTCAGGCATGGCCCAGGAATGGAATTGCTGAATCATGGTGGTAATACTATATTTAGTTTGGAGAGGATTTTGTCTCATGCCTAGATTTACTTTTTTTATGCAAAGATAGCATAAAGTATCTTCTATAGAATATAGAGCAGCCACTAAAAATTTTACAGTTCCTGTTATTCTCTGATGTATTTTGTTTTCCACTCACAGAAATAGGGGGTAGCAGTTGGGCGTGGTGGCTCACACCTGTAATCCTAGCACTTTGGGAGGCCAAGGTAGACTCACTGCTTGAACCCAGGAGTTCGAGACCAGACTGGGCAAAACGCTGTCTCTATAGAAAATTAAAAAAATTAGCCAGGTGTGGTGACAAGTGTCTATAGACCCAGCTACCTAGGAGACTGAGGCAGGAGAATCACTTGAGCTTGGGAGGCAGAGGTTGCAGTGAGCCAAGATTGCACCACTGCATTCCAGCTTAGGCAACAGAGTGAGACCCTGTCTCAAAAAATAAATAAATAAAAACAAACAAAAAGAAATAGTGGGTAGCCAGAATTCTATGGTAATAACAAATTATATCAGCTTATATTTAGGTCTATATATTCAGTCACTCATTGCCTCTTATTATCAAGGCTGAAACTCTGTGCTTATTTAACCTCTTAATATGGAAGACACCATTCCTAATCTGTTGAGTTACAATTTGGTGTTTTCAACATCTTCTTTTATCTTTACCAGTTTTTAGCATCTGAGCAGTTTAGCTGTTCTCAAGTACTTTTCTTACACTTTTACTAAACAGTAAAGAAATGTGTTTGTAAGATATTTCAGTGAATATGAAGTCTGTAATAATTGCATTTAGCTTAATGTTAATTTAAAATAGAAAATAACCAAAATTCAACAAGGAAAAACATAGGGATTTGTGACTTTATTTTCCCTTCATTATTACAGAATTTTGGAGGTGGTTGGTCAACTTTTAGTCTACATTTTTCTCTTTATGGATAAGACATCCTTAGTCCCACAGAGCTTAATCTGCTTATTCAAGGGCACATAGATAACAGCTGAGAAGGTAGAGAAATTCAAGCTAGTTTAGGAAAAAATTAATTTTTTATTTTTTTTGGAAACAGTCTCCCTCCATCACCCAGGCTGGAGTGCAGTGGAATAATCTTGGCATACTGCAACCTCTGCCTCCTGGATTTAAGCAACTCTTGTGCCTCAGCCTCTTGAGTGGCTGGAATTGTAGGTGCACACTACCATGCCCAGCTAATTTTTGATATATTTAATAGAGATGGGGTTTCACCGTGTTGGCCAGGCTGGTCTTGACCTCCTGACCTCAGGTGATCCACCTGCCTCAGCCCCAAAAGTGGCCACTGCACTAGGCCAATAATAATTAATCTTAATTTGTAGATTTTTACAAAGCATGATAACACATTATTTTAGCACCTTATTATATTATTACTTGCTGTGAAGCAAATGGAATATTATTATTTTTGATACAGGGTCTCACTCTGTTGTCCAGGCTGGAGTGCAGTGGTGTGATCATGGCTCATTGCAGCCTTGACCAGATTCAAGTGATCCTCCCACCTCAGCCTCCTGAGTAGTTGGAACTGCTTGCATATGCCACCACACCCAGCAAATTTTATATATTTTTTGTAGAGACAGGGGCTTGCTATGCTGCCCAGACTGATTTCAAACTCCTGGTCTCAAGTGATTCTCCCGCATCAGCCTCTCAAAGTGCCGTGACTATAGTTGAGCCGTCTCACTCAGCCGTAAAGTTACTTTATTTCGCATTTGGAACATACTGTCTTAAAGAAAAAATATTTTAAATAATATTTAAGTTTCTGAGCTGCCTTACAAAAGCCTACATAAACCACAAATTGCTTAGGTCATAGTAATAAAATTTTGATGTCATGATAGTTATATTTACAATGTTGTGTCTTTGGGAGAGTATGTTCCCAATTCTATCTAGGGAATGCCCAAAAAAGGTATCTATCAGGTGGATTTTCATAAGCACCAGCCACTGTTAGTTTACTTTCTGTTTCAGAAGAACCAGCTTTGTGCACGCCTGTCCCTAGGTAAAAGAAGAAAAAGGAAAGGTCTCTTTTTTTGTCCCTCTTTTTATCCCTTTCTTGTAGCCTACCAGACAGTATGTAAGGTACCGGAAATCAAATAGCTGGAACTTCTGCCCTGGAGGAACCAAACTAGATGCAGTGATAGAGAATCACTGGGTAGAGATGGAGTCACTTAGATGCGATGGTGGAGAAGCCTCCCTGACAAAGTGAATAGAGATGGAGTCACGTAGATGCAGTGGTTGAGAAGGCTCCCTGACAAAGTGGCACTTAGGCCAAGACCTAAATGAGACAGAGCCAGCCATGTAGGTATTGGGGTGATCACTTCTCAAGTTCTAAATGGAATGGAATGAAGAGCAGTAACTCCCTATTTGGGGGCATGGTGAAGACTATGAATTAACTCTGTCCAGATGTATGTATAGATTATGGCTTGACCTCTCACTAGCTGGGGTTGGCCTGCTGCTTAGGTGGGTTAGATTGGTGTTCTCTCCATTGCATTCGATTGCTGAAATTTTTTTAAAATGCCATTTTCTTGTAAGTCAATAGAGCTCCATAAATCAACATATTTCCTGTTTAGTTTTCTTCTTATTTACCCAGTGTCCCATATTGTGATCATTTCTTACCTCATGGGCAGCAGTGTTTTATAAAATATATTAAATATAGCATATATGCAATTCCTTTCAGAAAGACTTTCTCTAGCCTATGTCTCCCAACCAAATAGACATCATTACATTCTTCAGTGATGCTAGTGTTGTTATTACCCAGTTAGTTCCTTCTTTAAAGCTTTTGAAATGTCTGTCAGATTGTATCTTACTTTGAGTGTTTAGTGAGAATGTTTTGGTTGACCTTCAAATAGAAATCTTAGGCAAGGCTTGTGTTCTCATACCAGTATAGAAAACAGTGTAACTTTGTCATTTATCTGAGGAAGATATTTCATCCCTTTGCTGTGCAAGCCTTTGGGACAACCTTTTTTAAAGGTGGGTTTTAACTCCGACACGCCCATGGGCTCAGCTGGTCTGTGCACCACACCATTGTTCCTGGCAGAATGATCAGCGTGGTTGGAAGGTGAGCATCGTTGCCCATGCCCATGCCAGATCAAGGGTGAGCGTAAACACTGGAGGAGGAGATCTCCTGGACGGGGCCAGATGTGCTCTTCAGTGGGTACTCTCATAGGCATCATTAAGCTTTACTTATTTATACTTACTCAGTGTTCACAACTCTGTGAGAGATGGGAATTGCTACTCTAATTTTAGAGAGAAGGAAAGTGAGACACCAGGGAGGTCAAGTAACTTCCCCAGGTCACTTGGTGGGGCTGGGATGCCTCTTTATCTTTGACTCCACAGACTTTTCTCACTGTTTTACAGAGCCCTTTCCTCAGCACTATTCCATTGTTATCATGGGATTACAGATGATAATCCCTTTAATAAGGTGAAAAGTAAAAGAAGGCAGTGATGCGACCCATTGTGGGTAGTGAAATCAGTTTTGCACATTTACCTAATGAGAAAAGTTCTTTCCTTTGAAAATTATTATTATATTTTTGAGATGGAGTTTTGCTCTTGTGCCCCAGACTGGATTGCAGTGGTGCGATCTTGGCTCACTGCAACTTCCACCTCCCAGACTCAAGCAATTCTCCTGCCTCAGCCTCCTGAATAGTTGGGATTACAGGTGCCTGCCACCATGCCCGGCTAATTTTGTGTATTTTTAGTACAGATCTGGTTTCATTCCATTGGCCAGGCGGGTCTTGAACACCTGACCTCAGATGATCCACCTGCCTCAGGTCCCAAACTGATGGATTACAGGCCTGAGCCACCACACCTTGCCTGAAAATTCTTGAGATCACATTTTATAATAAAATCTGACAAGTAGTGTTACACATTTTAAAGAATTAGTTTTTTAATGTCTTCTCTTTTGTCATTCATAGTTTTATAGGACCATGTGCACTTATTTATGTTGGTAAATTCATTCTTTTTGTAGATTTAAGTTAATGGAGGCCAACCAGATAAGATTATACATTAATCTTTTAAACCGTATTTCAAGGGGATAAAAATATTTTAATTTGCAAAGTCAGTTATAGAAGAATAAGATTAGAATGTATGTTTTATAGGGGCAGGGACCCTGTCTGTTTTGTTATGCTGTCCTTAGGGCCTAGTACACACTGCCATGTAGGGAGTAGGTGCTCAAGTGAATTAGTAAACAAATTTCACTAACGTTCCATTCTTCTTCTTTTTTTTTTTTGAGACAGTCTTGTTCTGTTGCCAGGCACCAGGCTGGAGTGCAGTGGCGCCATCTCGACTCACTGCAACCTCTGCCTCCCGGGTTCAAGCAGTTCTCCTGTCTCAGCCTCCCAAGTAGCTAGGACTACAGGCACGTACCACAATGCCCAGCTAATTTTTATATTTTTAGTAGAGACAGGGTTTCACCATGTTGGCCAGGATGGTCTTGATCTCTTGACCTTGTGATCCACCCGCCTTAGCCTCCCAATGTTCTGGGATTACAGGCGTGAGCCACTGTGCCCAGCTGGTTCCATTCTTTTGAATCTCCTCTCTTATTCATGTATTCTTTGCCTACTTGTCTTCCTTCGCCATCTCCAAGGCTCTTTACTGAGTCCTCTTTTTACATTACTCTACTTTCTAATGTTTCCTTGGTAGTATTATCCATGTCCCAGAAGTAATCATATCTTAATTTAGCTATTTAAATGAGCACAAGTTTATTTGGGTAAAATGTTATAAAATAACGTAAAGGTCTTCTGAGGCTTAGGATGCTAAGTGTTAGTACCAGCTTTTGCCATTAATAAAGGTGTGACATTGAGCAGGTAATTTAACCTGTTGGTGCTTCATTTTCCTCTTAATTGTAAGGAGGTTGGTCTAGATTAGAGGTTAGAAATTCAAATGTCTGTAGGAGTCAGGCAGGTAATACACATGGGTGAATTGAACTGTAAGGAGTTATAGGCCGAAAGACTTCTTGCTAACCTTTAATGAGAGTTTGGAGTTATGAATGAGTTTGATAAAAGACAAATACTTATTTTATCTTAGCCTAATAATTCTTAAAGTTGGCTACACTTGAGAATTACCTGGGGGGTATTTTAAAAAACACTAATGCCAGCCTGGGCAACATAGGGAGATCCTGCCTCGACAAAAAATAAAATAAATTAGCCAAGCATGGTGGTGCAGGCCTGTGGTCCAAGCTACTCCGGTAGCTGAGGTGGGAGGATTGCATGAGCCCCGGAAGTCGAAGCTGTAACTTGCTGTGATCATGACACCGCACTCGAGCCTCGGTGGCAGAGTGAGACTCTGTCTCAAAAATAAAACAGCCACCAAAGCTGACGCCCAGATCCTGCTCTCAGAGATCTGATGTACCTTTAAAAACCAAGCTTCCCAGGTGCCTCTAATGAGTAGTGAGATTTTTCAGTGATTAATTGTACTCTAAGATATTTTCCACCTGACTCTTTGAAAGAAGAGAAGGACCAAGGATGGCATCAACTTCCAGAGAAATAAACATGTCTTTCTCCTTTATTTGTAGTAATCTTTACTGAAAGTAATTGTTGTGAATGATCACCCAGAGACAATATCAAATTCCATGTTGTCATCAAAGAGAGTTTAAATTGTGCTGATTATACCAAGCAGCCCCTGTTTATCATAGTACATTTTGTCCTTGTTTTCACTTATCCTGTAGTTTCACTTTGTTTCCCACTACATTTGTGATCATATTGGATGGTTTCTACTATATTCCCTGAGTGATGGTGGTCACAGCTTTTTCTGGGGTTAGGTTTCAGTATGTGTATATTTGGTTTTGATATAGGCCAGTCTTTAAGAGGCCCCCTCTAGGAATGCATTTTCATTAAAATTGGAGACTCCCTACCCTAATGAATGCCAGAAAGCATTCTCATGTGTTTTAGAATGATTTCTGAAATACAAATTGAGAAAAAGAGAACTTTTAGTCTTTGCACTGGGAAGATTTTTCAAATCTGTGTTTAAGTATACCGTGATATTTTTGGAAGAATTGGTTTTGTCCTATTCAGAATGGGATCACCTAGCTTATCTCTTTTCTCTGTTTTTTTTTTTTTTTTTTTTCTCCCCCTTCTATCAGTGTTTGCTTTTACAACCAAAGTTCTGGGCCATTCAGACATCAGCCTTGATCCTCCGGACAAAACTTGAGAAAGGAAGTACACGTCGAGTGGAACGGGCAATGAGGCAGACACAGGTAGGAATTAACGTGGCAATTTGTGTGTTTCTTCCAACTCTCTAGTGCTATCAATAAGCATACACGTTTGTTATGAATAAAAGAATGAGATGGCTTACATTTTACTCAAATAATTTGTTAATGTTTAGAGAATAAGTTCTATAATTTAATTTATTGGCCCCAAAGCTGAGCCCTGTGACTTAGCAGCTCTGTGAACTCAGTGTTTAACCTCTCCAAACCTCATTTTCATCACCTGTAAGATAGGTTAATAATAATAGCACTTAGGCTGGCGCAGTGGCTCACTCCTATCATCCCAGCACTTTGGGAGGCCGACGTGGGTGGATCACGAGGTCTGGAATTTGAGACCAGCCTGGCCAACATGGCGAAACCCCATCTCTACTAAAAATACAAAAATTAGCCAGGCATGGTGGTGGGCACTTGTAATCCCAGCTACTCAGGAGGCTGAGGCAGGAGAATCGCTTGAACCCAGGAGGCGTAGGTTGCAGTGAACTGAGATCGTACCACTGCACTCCAGCCTGGGTGACAAGAGCAAGACGCCGTCTCAAAGTAATAATAATAATAGCACTTACAGGTTTATGGTGAGCATTAACAGAGACAATATAATTAATAAATAAAGATATGCAGCCTCATAAGTATGGGTTGTATAAAGAAATAAAATTCATCCTGATGCAAAAATATTCACTAATAAACTAACCACATGTAAGATTAATCCATATTCAGGTACTGTTCTTCATTTAATGCTAAAGTTTATTCCTATCCAATGAGTCAATAACATTTAGTCTCTTCTACACATTTTCTCATAAACTATCCGTGATGCAAATTTATTACCAAGAAAAATGGAAAATCTTGCAATAGATGTAGGATTTTATAACATCAATGTCTTAGTTTGTGCTGCTACAACAAGATACCTGAGACTAGGTAATTTATAAAGAATTGAAGTATTTTCTCACAGTTCTGAAGGCTGGAAAGTCTAAGATGAAGGTGCTGTCAGGCTCGGTGTCTGATAAAGCCTCATTGCTCGTGGATGGCACTGTCTACTCAAATAATTTGTTCATTATTTCTCACCATGTGATCCACTGTCTAGGTGTTCTCATATGACGGAAGAGTGGAAGAGAGTGAACCCACCCCTTTGCACTATTTTATAAGGGCCCTAGTCCTGCTTATGAGGGCTCTTCCCTCAGGACTTGATTTTATTTCCTAAACCTCCTACCTCCTAATACTTTCACATTGGCCATTAAGTTTCAACATACATATTTTGGAGGACCCATTCAGACTACAGTAATTAATGAAAGTGATTTTTAACTTTTATTTTGACTCAGAGTCTTGCTTTGTTGCCCAGGGTGGAGTGCGGTGGCACAGTCTCGGTTCACTGCAATCTCTGTCTCCCAGGTTCAAGCAATTATTATGCCTCAGCCTTCCAAGTAGCCGGGATTACAGGCGTGTGCCACCATGCCCAGCTAGTTTTTGTATTTTTAGTAGAGACCAGGGTTTCACCATGTTGGCCAGGCTGGTCTCGAGCTCCTGGCCTGCAGTGATCTGCCTGCTTCTGCCTCCCAAACTGCTGGGATTACAGGCATGAGCTGCCATGCCTGGCCAAAAGTTTATTTTTTTTTAATAAAAATTTCAAACCTACGTAAAAGTCACAAGAACAGCACAAAGAATTCTCATATATCCTTCACTATGAGATCCTGATTAGGCTTTATCAACTTGTCCTCAAAGCATACTTTGTAGCACAGGGATCCGAGCATAGCGTTTCACTGTCGTGTCCTTTCAGGCTCCTTTATTCCAGAACAATTCCTAGTCCTTTTTTGACCTTGATGGGTTTGATGTTTTTGAAGATTATTGGCAAGTTGCTTTGGAAACCGCCCTTCAGTTTGAGTTTGTCTGATGTTTCCTCATGATTTAATTCAGGTCATACAATTTTGGCTGTAATATTACAGAAATGTTGTTGTACTCTTCTCCCCTCAGGTGGCACATGATGATCACTTATCCTGTCACTGGGGATATTATTTGATCATGCAGTAAGCTCATGAGATTTCTCCCCAAGTAAAGTTACCCTTTTCCCATTGTCATTAATAAACATTTTCCGGGAGTGATACAGTTTGAGTATTTGTCCCCTCCAAATATCTTGTTGAAATGTGATTCCCATTGTTGGAGATGGGGTCTGTTGGGAGGTGTTGGGGTCATAGGGAGCAGACCACTCATGAATGTTCTAGTGCCCTCCCCACAGTAATAAGTGACTTCTCCCTCTGTTAGTTTATGTGAGAGCTTGTTTGAGAGAGGCTGGCTTCTCTTTTGCTTCCTTTCTTGCCATGTGATCCACTTGCTTCCCTTCCCTTCTGCCATGATTAAAAGAAGCTTCCTAAGGCCTCGTCAGAAGCCAGAGTACCATGCTTGTACAGACTGGAGAACTGTGAGCCAAATTAACATCTTTTCTTTATAAATTACCAAGCCTCAGGAATATTACTATTCCTTTATAGCAACACAACGCAGACTAACACAGAGAATTACTTTGAAACCATCCTGTTTGTCATCCAACTCTTACCCACTGGTTTTACCATTTATTCTTTTTTTTTTACTTTTTTTTTTTTTTTTTTTTTTTTACTTTCTACTATACTAATGAGGAGGTTTTAGCATTTTAAAAAATGTATGTATTTATTCATTTATTTCTTCTTAGAGCAGGGTCTTACTCTGTTGCCCAGGTTGGAGTGCAGTGGTGCGATCATTGCTCTCTGCAGCCTTCATCTCCTGTCTCAGCACTCAGACTTACCACTAGTTAGGGTTACAGGTGCATGCCGCTGTGCCTGGATAGTTTTTTAATTTGTGAGATGGGTGGGGGACTCCCTATGTTGTCCAGGCTGGTCTCAAACTCCTGACCTCCAGCAGTTCTCCTGCCTTGGCCTCCCAAAGTGCTGGGAGTATAGGCGGGAGCCACTGTGCCCAGCCTGATTTTATTATTTATTGATATATCTTCTCTGCATAAGTTAGCATTGTGTATTGCCAAGTGGTAATTTTCTAATTTCATGATTATTTAATAATTTTTGGTATTCTACTGTAAGGAAGAGCGTGCTCTTCTCATTTATTTTTCCATGTATTTATTTGATTGTGGACTTACAGATTCCTGTTTTATTTGATGGGGTGTAATATTATGTTATCATTACTTATTTACCCTACTCTTTTTTTTTGAGACAGAGTCTCGCTGTGTCACCCACCCAGGCTGGAGTGCTGTGACACAATCTCAGCTCACCACAACCTCTGCTTCCTGCGTTCAAGCGATTCTCCTGCCTCAGCTTCCCAAGTGGTTGGGATTATAGGTGCATGCCACCACTCCTAGCTAATTTTTATAGTTTTAGTAGAGATGGGGGTTTTGCCATTTTGGCCAGGCTGGTCTCGAACTCCTGACCTCTAGTGATCTGCCTACCTCGGCCTCGCAAAATGCTGGGATTACAGGTGTGAGTCACCGTGCCCAGTCTACCTTACTCCTAATTTCTTATTGTGACAAAATTTTAGCCAATTTGAATAAGTATTAAGCATATTTGTTACTGTATTAAAAATAGATCCACAGACAGAATGCTGTGATAAAAGCAGAAGTGGGTTTTCTCTGTCAGAGAATGCTAATTTTAGAACCTCAATATTCATTCTCCAGCCCTCCCCCCCCCCCCCCCCGTTTTTTTTTTTTTTGAGATGGAGTTTCACTCTTGTCACCCAAGCTGGAGTGCAGAGGTGCAATCTTGGCTCACTGCAACCTCTGCCTCCCTGGTTCAAGTAATTCTCATGCCTCAGCCTCCTGAGTAGCTAGGATTACAGACGTGCGCTAATTTTATATTTTTAGTAGAGATAGGGTTTCGCCATATTGGCCGGACTGGTCTTGAACTCCTGACCTCAGGTGATCCACCTGCCTTGGCTTCCCAAAGTGCTGGGATTACAGGCGTGAGCCACTATACCCGGCCCCTTTCTTTCTTTTTGTAATAGAACCTCCTGAATTTTATCCAGGCACATGACTTCCTGTCCTCTTTTGCAGATAGGAGAGGCCAGGTGACTAAGTTGTGAACAGTAGGATGTGGATGAAGTGATATGTACCACTTCTGGGTCATACCCTAAAAAAGGAATGTGTGCTCTCCTGGCACCTTGTCCCTTCCTGTTGGCTGGGAAATCAGGAAAACTGGGCTGCCAGCTTAGACCATAGGTGTTTTGAAGGTGACCGAGCCCTTTTAAAGCAGTTCTGAGCCACTCATTGTTTTAGTCTATTTTCTGCAATGATAACAAGATACCACAGACTGGGTAATTTATAAAGAAAAGAAATTTAATTCTTATAGTTCTGGAGACTGGGAAGCCCAAGAGCATGGTGCCAGCATTTGGTGAGGGTTGTCCCCTGGCAGAAGGGTAGAAGGCAAAACCAAGTACATGTAAGAGAGAGAGCTTGCTTTGACAACAAAGCCATTTCCACAGTAATTAACCCACTCCCATGGTAGTAGCATTAATCCATTGGTGAGGGTAGAGCCCCCGCCTCCCATCACTGTTGCATCAGGCACCAAGTTGCCAACACGTAAACTTTTAGAGGACACATTCAAACCATAGCACTGTTGAATTTATAAATGAAACAGAAACAAAATTCTGTCTTGCTCAAGTGTACTTTTTGATCTCTTTGTTACAGCAGTTTAGCCTATATCCTAATTAATATTCCCTTATTCCAAAGTTTAAAAAAAACGAATGAGGAACATTTTCTTAATTTCAAGAACTAAAAATATTTCTTACGGCCACCTCGCTAAGTTTAGGGCACTCTATTGATGCTTCTTGGAAATACAAATATTATTCCTTAGGTTTTATATATTCCATAGCTCTGTCCACTGAGAGTACCTAGAAGCATTTACACCTCCGTAGCAGCAAGCATGTCTAATACCAGATTTTGTTTTTTAAATATCGTTCTTCAATAATAGGAAGCAGAGCTCCTTGGATAGATGCCTGGTTTTAGGATTGGGGCAGCTGGAGCAGGGAAAATGATGAGCCTGGAACGTCTTGTAGTGCCAGAAAGTAAGGTAGTATTCAACAAAAGAGAAAAGAAAGAAAGAAAAGAAAAAAGAAATGAGGCGTGTCAAAAGGACACAGAAGCTCATCTAAAGAGAGCCCACTGGTCACAATTAGAACAATTAATAAATTAAATAGTGCGGTTGACCCTTGAACAACACTGCTTTGAACTGTACAGGTTCGCTTATATATGGGTTTTCTTCTGTCTCTGCTATCCATGAGACAGCAAGACCAATTCCTCCTTTTGCTCCTCCTCCTCAGCCTACTCAATGTTAAGACAATGACGAGGAAGACCTTTATCTGAGGAAATACACATAATACATTTTCTTACATTATGGAAAACAGTTTAAGTGTCTGTTGTTAAAGCTTCAGCCTTCTTTTTTTGTTTGTTTTTGAGATGGAGGTCTCGCTCTCTCATCCACACTAGAGTGCACTGGTGTGATTTCGGCTCACTGAATCCTCTATCTCCCAAGTTCAAGTGATTCTCCCATCTCAGCCTCCCAAGTAACTGGGACTACAGGCATACACCACTGGCTTAATTTTTTGTATTTTTAGTAGAGTTGGGATTTCACCATGTTGGTCAGGCTAGTTTTGGCCTTCTTAATAGAAATAGTGCTGGACTACATTCACTTTCCGACGAAGGACATATTGACTTAGAAATAATTTGCCTTTTATCCATCTCTTTCAGTAACTTTGGCATATAAAATAACTAGGTCTGCATTCATTTTTCTTTTATAGCAGCACATTAAACTAAAAAAGTGTAAAAGTAAATCTTTTATGTGTTTATACATATGTAGTTTTTCTTTTTCTTTTTTTTTTTTTTTTTGAGACAGTCTCACTCTGTCACCCAGGCTGGAAGGCAGTGGTATGATCTTGACTCACTGCAACCTCTGCCTCTCAGGTTCAAGTGATTCTCCTATTTCAGCCTCCCGAGTAGTTGGGATTACAGGCACATGCCACCACACCCGGCTAATTTGGTATTTTTAGTAGAGATGGCTTTCACTATGTTGACCAGGCTGGTCTTGAACTCCTGACCTCAAGTGATCTGCCTCCCATGCTTGGATTACAGGCATGAGCAACCATGCCTGGCCTGTATGTATCTTTTCAATCCCAAATCTGCATTTGTGAAGATTATGTTTTCAGTTATCAAATAAAAGGCATGTGTTTTGATTGGAAAACATAAATTTAAAAGAAGAGTCAAGGCGCAGCGTGGTGGCTGATGCCTGTAACCCTATCACTTTGGGAGGCCGGGGCAGGTGGATCACTTGACGTCAGGAGTTCAAAACCAGCCTGGCCAACATGCTGAAACCCTGTCTCTAGTAAAAATACAAAACAATTTGCCAGACGTGGTGGCGGGCACCTATAATCTCAGCTACTCAAGAGGCTGAGGCAGGAGAATCGCTTGAACCTGTGAGGCCAAGGTTTCAATGAGCCAAGATTGTGCCACTGCACTCTAGCCTCCAGAGCAACAGAGTGAGACTCTGTCTCACAAAAAAGAAGAGTCAAATTGCTGTGCTCT
Source organism: Sapajus apella (assembly GCF_009761245.1). Taxonomy (NCBI): domain Eukaryota; kingdom Metazoa; phylum Chordata; class Mammalia; order Primates; family Cebidae; genus Sapajus; species Sapajus apella. The sequence continues at coordinate 6,280,047 of NW_022436984.1, forward strand.
GACATTTTACCTTTGCATTGGCCTTACTATATTTGGGGTCCATTCATTTTGCCATTCAAATGCTGTTTTATCAAGAGAGTTGCATAGCTCACTACCTGTAGGACAGAATTGGAGAGCTGTTATTTCTGCCTCCGCAGGGTGGTACTGTAGAAAATTGTCTTTACTTCCCCAATTAAGAAATTTTGGAAATTAGTCAGACCATGTGACAGCATGAATGTACAATTTGTCTAAGTTTCTGTCAGTGTTGAGGCATTTAGCTCATAATCTGAACTTCTGCCAATTCCTCTGATTCAGAATGTGATATAACTTTGTTTGTTGAAGTTACTGCATCCCTGAAGAATAAGAGGAAAATGATTTTAAAATTACATGTATATATGAAGAAAATGTTGTGTTTTTTAAAAATTCTGTTTAGTTTCTATGAAAATCTGTTCCCGTCTATGGCAGTGTAAAGTGATAAAATGATAAACTTAAAACTTGAGGAAAAGGCTGGGCACGGTGCCCCACGCATGTACTCCTAGCACTTTGGGGTGTGGAGATGGGTGAATCACCTGAGGTCAGGACTTTGAGACCAGCCTGGCCAACATCGTGAAACCTCGTCTCTTCTAAAAATACAAAAATTAGTGGGTCATGATGGCAGGCACCTGTAATCCCAGCTACTCAGGAGACTGAGGCAGGAGAATCGGTTGAACCCAGGAGGCAGAGGTTGTAGTGAGCCAAGATTGTGTCACTGCACTCCAGCCTAGGTGACAGAGTGAGACTCCATCTAAAAAAACAACAAAAAAAAAAAAAAAAAAGAGGAAAAATAAGCTAGAAAGGACCCTTAGGGAAAAGTTTGATTATGTTCTAGTTTGTGTTAAGGAAATGCAGGTGTGATGAAGTCAGGCGACTTGCCCTAGTTTGTCTGGCTAGTTAGTGACAGTCTGGACTACACAGACTTACACAGTTGTAGGTAGTTACATTGAAGGCTTCAATGGCAAGTCCTAAGGAATGGCAGATTTGGAAGGGATCTCTAAGTGAAATGTATCAAACTTGAAAAGAAAATGTTGCATTACACCTAAAGGTAAATAAATCATGATTATAAGATCCACAGAAGAAGAAACTACAAGTTGTGGACAGTCTATTAAAAACATCCTGTCTTCTGAAATTATTTTAGGCTGGAGGTTTTTTTTTAATTGCGTGTTCAAGGCAGTGGTGATATTAGTGACAATGAAGAAAGTAATGTTTATGGAAACTGTTTTAATGCCTACCATTCAGAAGCTGCTTGAAATCAAATAAGATTATATATTTCAGTAATCATTTGTACCCAGCTTTTCTACCAGTGGAGTATAAAATAGTGTTCTCTATTGTTATTTAGCCTTTTCTTCCCCATCTGATCTAAGTTTTCTTTTTCTTTTTTTTTTTTTTTTTGAGACGGAGTTTTGCTCTTGTTACCCAGGCTGGAGTGCAATGGCGCGATCTCGGCTCACCGCAACCTCCGCCTCCCGAGTTCAGGCAATTCTCCTGCCTCAGCCTCCTGAGTAGCTGGGATTACAGGCACGCGCCACCATGCCCAGCTAATGTTTTGTATTTTTAGTAGAGACGGGGTTTCACCATGTTGACCAGGATGGTCTCGATCTCTTGACCTCGTGATCCACCCGCCTCGGCCTCCCAAAGTGCTGGGATTACAGGCTTGAGCCACCGCGCCCGGCTAAGTTTTATTTTTCATGAGACAGAGTCTTACTTTGTCACCCAGGTTGGAGTGCAATAGCATGATCTCGGGACTGCATCCTCTGCCTCCTGGGCTCACATGATTCTCCTGTTTAGCTTCCCAAATAACTGCAGCTACAGGTGTGCACCACCATGTCTGTCTGATTTTTGTATTGTTCATAGAGACAAGATTTCTCACATTACCCAGGCTGGTCCTGAGCTCCTGGGCTTAAGCTATCCACCTTTCTTCACCTCCCACAGTGTTGGGATTACAGGTGTGAGACACCGCGCCCAGCTTCAAATTCTTATATCCAACATTTTATCATAAAATCACATCCTTTTTTTTATATGCTGTGGTATGTGCATCCCCCAAAGTTGATGTGTGGGAAATTTGATCCCCAATGCAACAGTGTTGAGAAATGGCATCTTTAAGAGGTGATTAGGTCATGAGGGCTCTGCCCTCATTAATGGATTAATGCCAGTGTTTCAGGAGTACGTTCCTGATAAAAGAGTGAGTTTGGCTTCCTTTCCTCTGTCTCTCTTGCTCTCCCTCGGCCTCTTGTGCTTCTGCCATGGGATGATGCAGCAAGAAGGCCTTTTCCAGATGCAGCCCCTTCCATCTTAAACTTCCCCATCTCCAGAACTGTAAGAAATAAAATCTGTGCTCATTATGGGTAACCCAATCCTAATATTCTGTTACAGCAACACAAAAGGGCTAAAACATTTTATAATCTGAATGTGAAGCAAATTAATGGAAACTACATACATTCAAAGGGACCATCTTATTTATGTCCAAACGAAAACATTTTTGAAAAAAAGTTGTGCAAACCAGATTTGCCATTGTCTTCTTTCATATTAAGCTCCTTTCACTTGGTGTTAGACAAACTCATTCAGTCTTTGGAGGTCAATGTTAGATTGTTCTATGTTTATTACTGAAATAATCTTGATAATGAATTTTAATTACTTGGCTATCTCTTATACCTGTTAATTTAAGTTGTGAAGGTCTGTTTCTGTCTAAGCAGTTGTGCCTCTGAAGATGTTTGCCCAGTAGTAATATTTGGCTTCCTCCTTGAATTTCTGAGAGGACATTGCGTTGAATTGAAATTTGAGATTACTGCAGTTTTCTGTCACTGGAGTCTGTTTATTCTGCAGTTTGACTTTCTTAACTGTGGTAATTAAGTCAGATTTCACATTTTTAAGTGACTTTTTTCTTCTTAGAATATCTGTTCTTTTTTTGACTTTTATCTTAGGCTCAGGGGTACATGTACAAGTTTGTTAAATAGGTAAATTGTGTGTCTCAGGGTTTTGATGTACAGATTATTTCATCACTGAGGTTATAAGCATAGTACCCGATAGGTAATTTTTCAGTCCTTAACGCTCTTCCCACCCTGCACCCTCAAGTCGGCCAGTGTCTATTTTTCCCTTCTTTGTGTCCATGTGTACCCAACATTTAGCTCCCAGTTATAAGTGAGAGTATGCACTATTTGGTTTTCTGCAGTTTTAGTTGGCTTAAGTTAATGGCCTCTGGCTCCATCTGTGTTGCTGCAAAGAACATGTTCTTGTTCTTTTTCATGATTGCATAGTACTCCATGGTGTATATGCACTCCATTTTCTTTTTCTTTTCTTTCTTTTTTTTTTTTTTTTTTTAACAAATTAACATATTTTATTGACTTAGGGCCAAACAAGGCAGCATTTGATCAGTTAAGAAAGGCACCTCATTGAAAATAATACATCACAGTGCTGTTGAGTCATCCCACTCACAGGATTTGAGAATGGAAAGGACAATCTTTGGATGATATAGCTTGGGACATTTGCTCATTAATTTAAAAGGGCCCCTTCACACACTGCAGATAAAAGAAGGCAAGAGCATAGGATTGTGGCATGTACTGGGTAGCTGGGAGAGGTTACTCATGTGAGTAGGTAGCCTGGTGAATCAGTGGTAGGTCAGGGGAAGGGAGTCAGCCTCCCTTTCCATTCCATTCCATTCTCTTCCCCCTCCCCTTGATTCCAGTAAGCTTCATTTGTTGATCCACCATCACTATGAAGGCACCTTATATCTCTTTCAAATGTGGAGATGGTTTTTTGATCTTACAGTGTGTAAAACCAGGGTCAGTAGTCAAAGCCTCCCTGTTCCAAGCTATTGGACAGACTGGACAATAATTTGATTTCCTGTACTTTTGGTCTGGAACCCATGGGGGTTCTGAGATAAAAGCTGAGGTCGTAGGAGCACTGGCTTTAAAAAATATTGTCACTAGTCCAGAGTAAATGAGAACCCGATTCCTTAGAAATAATACTGTATCTCTCTGTTTCTACCCCCACCCTCCAAGCATGGTGTTTTTTAAAAAATTAATTTTTCCATTACACTTTAAAAACTCCTACTTATGTGTAAAAGAAACCACCTCACTAAAGTAACACTGCTGTTCTTCCAAGCATTCCTTTTGAGCCCCTCACCAGCCCTTCCTGACCACCCTTCTCTTCTGCCTAGCACCTAAGAGCAGGGATCATGCCGCAGGGTGATGAGCAGTGGTGCAGTCTCACCTGGCCTTCTGATACTAGGATGTGGCTTTGGAGAAGTCTGCTAGGATGCACGCGAACATGACATCAGGAGTCTGGGATGCATTGATGGCAGAGTGGATCCCCCGTTTCCTGTAGTACTATGAGTGGGGTGGTTTGAGTGTGGTAGGCTTGCAGGCGGATTTTCAAGGCCTTCTCATTATCATCTGATCGACGAATCAAGGGTTCCTTGGTGACGTCATCTTTCATCGGCTCCTTTGGAGGGTTGAACTCCTCATGGTAAGAACGGCCACTCTTGAGGTGAATAAGCCTTCCTGTGATTCTTCGGATCAGCAGAGAGTCTGGGATGCTGAATTCAATCACAGAATCAAGCTTCTCTTTCCTCTTCTCCATGAGGTCATCAAGCATTTCTGCCTGCCTCACAGTCCGAGGGAAGCCATCCAGGAGAAAACCATTTTTGCATGAAGCGGTCTCCAAATTCTTCTCAATGAGCTCTACTACCATTTCATCACTCATCAGTTTCCCAGCATCCATAGTTGCCTTCAGCTTTTTTCCCAGCTCTGAGCCAGAAGCCACCATGACCCTCAGCATGTCCCCAGTAGCCAAATGGCAGACACAGAAGTTTTCAGCCAATTTGGGTGCCTGGGTGCCTTTATCGGCCCTGGGAGGCCCCAGTAGCATGGCCGGGATGTCTTTAGGGTACTTGGGTTCCACCACTGACACGCTGGGAGCCGTGTCCGTGGAAGTCTCTCCTTTTTTTTTTTTTTTTTGGATGGAGTCTCTCTCTGTCACCCAGGCTGGAGTGCAATGGCGCAGACTCGGCTCACTGCAACCTCTGCCTCTCAGGTTCAAGCGATTCTCCTGCCTCTGCCTCCCCAGTAGCTGGGACTGTAGGCACATACCACCATGACTGTTGTAGTTTTAGTAAAGACAGGGTTTTACCATGTTGGCCAGGATGGTCTCGAACTCCTGACCTCGTGTGACTCACCTGCCTCAGCCTCCCAAAGTGTTGGGATTACAGGCATGAGCCACTGCGCCTGGCCTGCCATATTTTCTTTATTTAATCTACTGTTGATGGGAATTTGGGTTGAGTTCATGCCTTTGCTATTGTGCATAGTGCCGTAATGAACACACACACACGTCTTTATGGTAGATGATTTATAATCCCTTGCGTATATGCACAGTAATGGGATTGCTGAATCTAATGGTAGTTCCGATTTAAGTTCTTTGAGAAATTGCCAAGCTGCTTTCTACAATGTCTGAACTAATTTACATTCCTACCAGCAATACATAAGTATTCCCTTTTTCCCACAACCTCTAGTATGTTATTTTTTGACTTTGATAACACCCATTCTGACTGTTGTGAGATGGTATCTCATTGTGGTTTTGATTTGTATTTCTCTAGTGATTAGTGATGTTAAGCATTTTTTATATGCATGTTGGCTGTGCATATGTCTTCTTTTGAAAAGTGACTGTTCATGTCCTTTGCCTCCTTTTTAATGGAGTTGTTTTTTGTTTAAGTTCCTTATGGATTCTGGATATCAGACCTTTGTCAGATGCATTTGCAAATATTTTCTCTCATTCTGTAGGTTGTCTGTTCACTCTATTGATTGTTTTGTGGTGCAAAAGCTGTTTCATTTAATTTGGTCTATTTGTCAATTTTTGTTTTCATTGCAATTGCTTTTGGCATCTTTATCATGGAATCTTTGCCATTCCCTATATCCAGAATGGTGTTTTCTAGGTTGTCTTCCAGGTATTTTATAGTTTTTGGTTTTACATTTAAGTCTTTAATCCATCTTGGGTTGATTTTTGTATATGCGGTAAGAAAAGGGTACAGTTTGAGTCTTTTGCATGTGGTTAGCCAGTTTTCCCAGCACCATTTATTTAATAAGGAGTCCTTTCCCCATCGGATGGTTGTAGGTGTGTGACCTAGGCTCTCTATTTCTGTTGCATTGGTCTGTGTGTCTATTTTTGTACCAGTAGCATGCTGTTTTGGTTTCTGTGGACTTGCAGTATAGTTTGAAGTATGATAATGTGGTTCCTCCAGCTTTAGAACATCTGTTCTTGATACTGTAGTTGTATGCATCCTTTGAAGGAATGGGGATTTTTATCATGGTTAATTATGGAGGGAGCAAGACCCAAAATACCATAATTGTTACCATTGTAGAGATTACTGCTTCTGTGTGAGCTGAAACATTTCTCTTTAAAGTTGGTAGTCCTTTCTTTATATGGCCCTCGTGACCTATCTCATTAATGTCTATTACTGATTAAGGGCATGTCATAATGAAACCATTGATTGGAGGAATATTAGTCACAGTAATATACTGTCAGTATTTTGTTACACTGAGGTTTGTACTGGTGTTTGAATAATTTGAGAAAGAGGTCCTTTATGTTTGTTTTCAACAGTGATGGAATTACCACACTCTGCAGGAATTAGATGTAACACCTGGACCAAGTCCATGGTCAGTAGTAGCAAAGTGTGTTTTGCTTTTTAAAACTATGTCACTGTTCCTAATTGTTTTAATTCTGCAAATAATACTACTCATTATAAAAATATAAGTAATATAGAAATGGAAAGTAAAAAACAACAGCTTTCTTTTCCTCTTGCTTGCCTTCCAGTCTCAACAATCTGTACCTTCTAAACCTCTTTCTATGTGTAAACATAAATATACTTTGACATAAGTGGGATCATCCAGTCTTCATTGCTTTATACCTTTTTCCCTCTAAACATAACAGCTTGATCAACTCTGCATGCCAATATTTGTGAATCTAGTTCATTCATTCCAACAGCCATATGTCATTCTTTTAAATAGAAGTGCTACAACTTAACCAATCTTCTATTTTTGAAAGTGTCCTTTAATTAATATTTTATTTTTAAACTGCATATTAAAAATTTTAGTACTGCATATAATTAAAAAATTCAGTTCACTCAAGGATTTTAAATGAAAGATATAAATTCTTCCTCAATTCTCAGTTCATTTTTAGCTATTTCTTTTTTAGTTATTATTCTATTGGTTTCCCTTATAACTTTAAATATTTACACTTTTTTAATATGTCTATCTCTTGATTTGCCAACTTTTTAGATAGAATCTGTTGATTCCACACTATGACTGAGGAAGAAATCAGCGTACCTCTCATCTCCTCTTCCATTTTTATGTTATTTTTCAATTCTTGGGGATTGTTACTCTATATTCTGTTGGGTAATTTTTGTCATGTGTGTTTTGTCTGTATGTTTTTTGTTTCTTTTGGAGACAGGGTATGGCTCTGTTTTCCAGGCTGGAGTGCAGTGGTACAAACATGGCTCACTGTGCAGCCTTGACCTTTTGGACTCAAGTGATCCTCCCACCTCAGCCTCCTCACTAGCTAGGACCATAGACACCTACGACTGTGCCAGGCTAATGTTTAAGTTTTTTGTAGAGGCAGGGTCTTGTCATGCTGCCCAACCTGGACTCAGACTTCTAGGCTCAAGCAATCCTCTGGCCTTGACCTCCCAAAGTATTGGGATTAGAGGTGTGAGCCACTACACCTGGCCCAGATTTTTTTTTTTTTTTTTGAGACAGAGTCTTACACTGTCACCCAGGCTGTAGTGCAGTGGCACGATCACAGCTTACTGCAACCTTGAACTCTTGGGCTCAAGTGATCCTCCTGCTTCAGCCCCCCACATCCAACTAATTTTTAATTTTTTTTGTTGAGACAAGGTCCTACTACATTGCCCAGGCTGATCTCAAACTTCTGACCTCAAGTGATATTCCCACCTCAGCCTCCTAAAGTGCTGGGATTACAAGTGTGAGGTACTGTGTCTAGCCTCTATGTTGATTTTTAAAAAAAATTTCATTCCAATCTTAAAGCATTATAATTATGGTTTTGTGAGTGTATTGATTCTTGATTATACACCAAATGGTGCGATTAGACTTATGGAGAAGGAAATGCAGTGCTCTGTGTCTAAGCATTTGCCAGTTGAAGGAAGCTGTCACAAGAATCAAGGTCCAGGGGATTCTCCACTGATTTATTTTTTGCTTTCTTTGCTGTAGGTCATGGTCATGCTCTTGGTATTGATCTTGATGTAAAACTATTTGTGTGAGTAGAAAATGCTTTGTGAAAAGTATTTTTCCATCATAATTCAGTAGTTTGGGTGTATAGAATTATAGTTGCAAAATCATTTTTTTCAGGACTTTAAATGAACTCATTACCTTAATATCTTCTGTCATCCAGTTTGCTAATAATTATGGTAGTCTGATTCTTGTCCTGTTTTAAGTTCTTTCTTTTCTTCTTGTTTTTAAATTTTTAAGAATTTTCTCTTTATTTTTGGAATTCTGGATGTATCTAAATTTGACCATGGGCTCTGGAGTCATACTGTTGGTTTCTGATCCCAGCACTACCATACAATGTACTTGCTTATACCTTGGACAAGCTACTGAACCCCTCTGTGCCTCAGTTGCCTCACATATGTAATGGAATAAATGGAGTTTTTATGAGCATTGTCTGAGTTAATATTTAATCAGCATTTCAGGTGGCAAGTGCTTAATAAATGTTAGTTGCGGAGCTGGGCATGATGGCTCACGCCTGTAATCCCAGTACTTTGGAAGGCTAAGATGGGTGGATCATGAGGTCAAGAGATCAAGACTATCTTGGCCAACATGGTGAAACCCTGTCTTTACTAAAAATACAAAAATTAGCTGAGCATGGTGGTGTGCACCTGTAGTCCCAGCTACTCGGGAGGCTGAGGCAGAATCACTTAAACCCAGGAGGCAAAGTTTGCAGTGAGCCAAGATTGTGCCACTGCACTGCAGCCTGGTGACAGAGTGAGACTCTGTCTCAAATAATAATAATAATAACAATAAAATAAATGTTAGTTGCCATAATTATTATTTCTCTTGATGGAGTATATATTGGGTTATTTAAATATAAGCAATTATGGCTCTATAGATGAAACAATTTTATTATACTTTAATAATTATACTTTTTTTTTCATTCTTTAAAAATCTTCTTTATCCAATTCAGTTCTGTATTTTGGAAATTTAGCAGAACTATATGGAGACCTTCCAGATATATCTTCTGTGCCTCTTCTAAGCTTTTTGTCTTTTTGATTGATGTTATAGGAGATTTCTTCCACCTTTTCTCCTGTGTTACTAATTTTGACCATAAACCCAATTCCTAATATTTAGTCCATTCATAAAATTTTTTATTTTGGTAATTATTTTTAATTTCCAGTATGTATTTTTTCAGATTGTCCTTTTGCATAATGGTCTTTTGTGTTTTATAGGTACAATATCTCATTTAATTTGCACATTATTTATTAGAATTAAAGAAATTATTCCTGTGAGTTATCTGTCCTCAGGTGTGAACTGTCTATGTTCCCCTCAGCCTTTCTTTTTCATGTGTACTCCTTTTTCTCAAATGACTGATGATTGCCAAAGCTGATTGTGTTGATAGTTAGCACAAGTCCCCTCTGCAGTGGTGTGGGTCTCATTGTCTTAGATGCTTTTCCACTGAATGCAGGGCTGAATTCAGACTCTGCGCTGTGACCACAGTGTGGCTCACTAGCAGGCTCCTGTAGGGTTGGCATGGGTCTTCTCTCTAAATCTTCCCCTAAGGCTCTGAACCGGGAATCTTAGGCAACTGGGTACTCTTGCTATTATAACAAAGATGCTTCTCTTTTTAAATAAGCCTCATATCTCCTGTTGCTTCATTCCCTCATTCTTTTCCTTCTGACAAGACATGTGAGGTCTGAGATAAGTATCTCTTAAGTGGTACAAGAAGACAGTATGCTTGACTGAGCCTAGGAGGCAGAGGAGGCATCCAGAGGAGCTGGTAGCAGGATCGAGATCCCAAGTGAAGAGCCACAAACAAAGGATAGAGACCCAGTGAGGAGAACCTCCTCTCATTATGGCGCCTGAAGCATTGGCCAGTGATTCTGAGCTACAGAAGTCATAGTCTGGAATACTGGGTCACCCTCACCAGAGTGACATCCGACAGATGAAGCTGTGCATAGAGCAGTGAACTAAACAATGTATGAGATATTCTTAGATCATCAACTCAGGGAGGCTACAAAAGATACAAGAGGCTTTGCAGTGGTTAGGAGAGGCCCCTAGTCATCAAGAAAAAGGGTCAGAATGTTTAAAGCATGGAATAGCAGGGTCAGAAAGAGATGCAACAACCCAGATAACAGGTATTGAGGTTGACTATATGGGAAACTTATATTAGCTCTGCATCAAATATATTACCACAGGACCTCCTTTTATGCCTCTAGACAAGAGCAAGACCTCAGGTCAAAGCAGCTCATCAGAATTGCCCTCTGCATGTGGTCGTAAAGAAGAACATTGGGCAGGAATGCAGTAGATTGGGGTAAAGAGCTAGGTTATGAAGATCATCTCAATTTGAGAATAATTATGTAAGTAAGTGGTTCTCTCAAAGTGGTGAGGTTATGATTGCAAGAAAGAAGCTAACAGACACAACAACAGGAGGTAATATTTATTGACTCTAAGCTGGAGACAATACAGCATGACCTCAGATGCAGTACCCAGTACCCCAGTACCCTACAGTTTCCCATGCAGACATCCAGGGATAGAGGATGCCTCCCGGTGGAGGCACAGTACCAGAAGCTCCCCTTGGTATTCTCACAGGGGGAAAAGATGGTTTACGTCCACCTGCCACCTCCCATCCCCAGCCAAGTAATGATCATGAGGGTAAGTCTCTCTCTCAGCAGCCCAGGCTTCTGACCTGTCTTAGATCCATTCTAAGTTTTTATGAGAGAAGGCTTTCAGTTGTCTAGTTTTATCCTATAGCCAATAATAGTACATAATATGTGAGTTATGCTACTTTAGGATCTTCACTTCTCAGGTAGACTGCTCCAACACTCCTTACTTTCTTCTTTACTACTGACTGTCCTCTCCCCATTCTTTCTGGCACAGTCATTGAAAAATCAACTGACCATATGTGTATGGTTTATTTTTGGACCCTGTGTTGTCATAGCTGTGTTTTAGCATCTATTAATTCTATTATGCTCTATTTGGAAATCTTTCTTTAATGACAGCTGGAATATGAACTTCTTGAGGGATCAATTTCTTTATTTTACTAATTTTTGCATTCTCAAAATGAGCACTCAATGGATGTTTGCTAAATGATGAATTAGAAAACTAGAATTTTGAGTTACTTACTTATTAGCAGGACTAATTGAATGTTAGCTAAATTAAAGACTATATTTTCATCTGGCACTCCAATAATTTGAGAGCTGTAGAGACAAGCCTTTCTGATATCATTCCAGTCCAAATTTTTAGTATAGTAACAAGCCCTAATGCCAAAGCTAACAGGAACAGAATAGTCACTGTGATTACACTGAGGTTAACATAGGATATTAATTCAGTCTGGTTGGTTCTATTTGTTCAAGGGAAGGGAAAAGAGATGAAGCCATGACAGTTTTTCTTATTGGGTTTCCTAAAAAAAATTGTGAATTGATGTATAAATCACTCCCCTGTGTGTTCCTAAAAAGTAATAAGAGCCTGGAGTTCATGAATTAACTCCTAATTTACTGGGAATTTGTTCACTCTATTTTTTAGCATACCAGAGACAAAGCTTTCCTTTATATTATGAGCTGGTCATTTATTGCGTATTAAAGACTTCTCTCTCATGTGTTAGTGTCTCAGTATATTCATGTGCTCTATTATAGTTTCATGTATCTCCTTCACAGAAGTACATCCACATGCATTATACTTGGCAGACTTGGTATTGGCCTTGATGTGTAACTATTTGTGTGAGTAGAGAATCTCCAGCTGCCATTATGGAGTCATTAAAGAAGGACTGGGAAGTGGAGTGGAACACAAGATCTAGTCATTTAGGCCGAGCTTGGCTGTATTTGGTTTGCCTAGTGAGTGGGTATGGCTTCAAAATTTGAAACATTGCATTTGATTTTCATGCTTATTTTATATGCTTATTTTCTGTTTGTTTTTTTTTTTTTTTTTTTGAGACGGAGTTTCGCTCTTGTTACCCAGGCTGGAGTGCAATGGCGCGATCTCGGCTCACCGCAACCTCCGCCTCCTGGGTTCAGGCAATTCTCCTGCCTCAGCCTCCTGAGTAGCTGGGATTACAGGCATGCACCACCATGCCCAGCTAATGTTTTTGTATTTTTGGTAGAGATGGGGTTTCACCATGTTGACCAGGATGGTCTCGATCTCTTGACCTCGTGATCCACCCACCTTGGCCTCCCAAAGTGCTGGGATTACAGGCTTGAGCCACCGCGCCCGGCTTATATGCTTATTTTCATGCTTATTTTAAATCCACCTAAATGTAAGGTACTTATAATGGATAGATTGAAGTTTAGGGCTTTTCATGACTCTTGATATTCTGTCTCAGTGAAACTTAAGGATTTTTTAAGACAGGTCTCAGTGAGAAGTTATTTAGTTGTAAGGGACAGAAACTCATTTCAAACTGGCCATAGAAAAGGAAATAAATTGGCTATTGTAACTGAGAGTTCTAGGGATACTCCAGTCTCAGAGATAGTTGGATTCAGGGGTTCAAAAAGACCACCAGGCCTTTCTTTTCTCTCTTTTCCCGTCCTCATTCTCATATCTTTGCTTTTCTTCACCTTTCAGTATTAAGAAGGTTGTTGTCACAATAGCATCAGATTTCATTATCCATAGAGTTCATGATTCAAGGGGAAGAGAAATCACAACTGCTATGGCCAAGATTGTTAAGCTTCCTCACTTCATATGTGTTTTACTTTTCTTTCTCTCTTTCTTTTCTTTTCTTCTCCTCTCTCTCTCTCTCTCCCTCTCTGATTTAGAAGTCCATGCTTTTATCCACTCTGCCCTACTTTCTAAGGAAGCTATGAGAACTGGCCTACAAAGGAAACATGATATCAGTAGAAGACTTGGCATCATCTGGAGGAAAGGAGTGGAATGGACACAGGCAGGAAGAAGTGAATAGAGGCTTTTGTGACAAAGGTTTAGGTTGCAGAGCTCAGTGTCTTAAGGCCTACAATTAAAGTGGAAGGGGAGGGAAATGGAGTGCACACAATCTCAGGATATAGTCCTGTGTGGGAAAAGAACATGAAAATGGATAAATGAAATTGGCTTCTGATAAGGCCAAGAAAGGTGGGCTGAATCCAGGATATGAGCTTCCTTCCCAGGAAGGAAGTAGAGGGGTAAAAAATATGCAACGACTAGTTTATAGATAAGTGGGATAAGAGTGTGATAAGTAACACACAACATGAAGTAACCTTTACTATAGTGATACTAAAAAATAAAAGCCCCAGATAGTTACAGAAAAGTGAAAGTAGGTAATAATAAAAGAATGTATTAATGGGTTGAAATAAAATATACTTGCTTAAAGTGCACGTTCAAAGGCAGTAAATAATAACTTTAGTCGGATTCCAAGGAGGAACAAACTTAAGTTCTTTGGACAAGGTCCGATTATGTTGATTGAATTCATGCTTTATTTTCCCTGAGATAACACTCTGCATACATCTTAACATCCTTACACAGCATTTTCCAAACTTGCTGAACATATGTACCAGCTCCTGGGGTGCTTGTTAAAATATAGATCTTCAGCCTAGCCCCCAGAGATTCAGAGTCAGAGTGTTGGTGGTGATTTTGGGCATGTTTGGGAAATGCTAACCGTAGGGAGATGTAGCCTGTTGTTCCTTAGCATCTCCAGATGTTTTTCTCTCTCCCCAAGTACACATAGAACAGAGGCCAAATGGGTATACACCAAGCTCTGGGGTACAGTGCTGTGATTTAATGGGCTGAATGCCAGCAGGAACCTTTAAGGTGTTACTGAGGGCCAACTATCTGGGACCAATTGAAATTGAGCTTGCTTAGAATAGGTTCTTAACTTAGAATCGCTTAAGGCCTACAATTAGAGTCAGCTACTTTCTCTGTCTCTCCCTCTCCCTCTCCCTCTCCCTCTCCCTCTCCCTCTCCCTCTCCCTCTCCCTCTCCCTCTCCCTCTCCCTCTCCC